>NC_088878.1:8631287-8785918 GCF_032884065.1 Artemia franciscana | reverse complement strand
AGTCGAGTAGCCCGGGTCTAAACAAAGGTATGTGAAAAGGAAAACAGAGCAATTCTGCCATGGTATTGGTATTTTGGGACAATGTTTAACAACTCTGGTTGGAACATAGGATCAAAAAAGTAACAAAGCAATTCCACTTTTAAAAAATCCTAGAGCTGGTGGAACTCGGATTGGAATTTGTGGAATCGGAACTGTGGAATTGGGGGGTTGGGGAAGAAGGGTGGATTTGGAACTGACGGAAGCGTTAAGTAAAGACTAAATCACACGGAATCAGGCAACACAGTCTCTCAAACTCTGTAAAGCTCTTTTAAAATGTATATTTATTTAATAAAAAAAACCATCTTTTTAATGAGCGTCAAGTGAAGAAAAAACACACGGTATCAGGAAACAGTCTCTCAAACCCCGTAAAGCCTTTTTAAAAGATACAAGAACAATTTATTTAACAAAAAATTGTCATTTTTTAATGAGCTTCAAGTACAAGACTTATTTATTTAACAAAATTTCTTCACTTCTTGATGAGCGTCAAGTAAAGCAAAAACCACACGGAATCAGACAACGGAGTCTCTTTAACCCCGTAAAGCTCTTTTCAAAGATATAAGAATTATTTATTTAAAAAAAATCTTCGTTTTTTAAGCAGTGCCAAGTAAAAAAAAACACACACACACATAATCAGGCAACCAATTCTCTAAAATCCCGTTAAGCTCTTTTAAAAGATACAAGAATTATTAATTTAGCAAAAAAATTTCATGCTTTAATGACCGCCAAGTAAAGAATAAACCACAAGGAATCAGACAACAGCATCACTCCAATCTTGCCCTTTAAAAGATACAAGAACTATATATTTAAAAAAAAAATCGATTTTCAATGAATGCCAAGGAAAGAAAAACCGCAGGGAATCAGACAACAGAGTCTCTCGAATCCCAAAAAGCTCTTTTAAAAGGTACAAAAGTTATTTTTTAACACAAAAAATTTCGCTTTTTGCTTTGCGCCAAGTGTAAAAAACACACAGAATCAAACAATAGAGTCTCTCAAAGGTCGTAAATCTAAATAAAAGATACAAGAATTATTTATTTAACAAAACAACTTCGTTATTTAATGAGCGTCTAGTAAAGACGTTAGTGTTCAAAAATTAAAAAAAAAAATATGCAATCAACGTCTCAAACTGTGGTCTTGTTCGAAAAACAGTATGATTTAACTTTCACTTGTTCGTCAAATGTATAACAATGATACCCTCTAAACCATTCCCGCAATCGATTTTCCTGTTTCCGTGTGAATCATATCTAAGGATAAGAAACACGTAATCAATAGCTCACCCAGAAAGGGAATAGAGAATCATATTGATTCAAACAAAAACTTATCACGCTATACGCTTTGTCGCGATGGCGCTGAGAAACAATTATAGCATTTGCATTTAATGCATTTTCCGGAACTTAGTCTTAGGAAGGGTTTCTTGGAACAGGTTAAGGTAGCATTCTATTGAGGATATCTGTTGTCTTACATTCGATTCTACACCGGATAAAAATTTTTTATGACGGTTTATAAATGTTCCCCGAGGGGAAAATCTTTAAGAAATTTTCTTGAAGAAAAAATATCCTAAAACAAATAAAACCTTGAAGTAAATGAAATCTCAATGAAAAAATAAAATCTTGAAGAAAATGAAATCTCGAAGAAACACTCCAAGAAAAAAGAACCCCTTGAAGAAAAGAAAAACCTCCCAAAGTAGCACTTAGCCCCCACGTGTGTACCGTCCTCAGTTACAACCTGTTGTTTCCCAACCAGGGTTCTCCTCGGACCCTGAGCTCTAGCAAGTCACGCGATATTGCGTCATTCTCAGTTACAACTGGGGGATCCCCACTTGACTAGTGGTTCCCCCGTTATAAATGGTTGTTATGGGCCCGGTAAACTTGGGTTCTAGGGCCCCGTTGGAATTGACTGCTCGGGCCCCCGTTAGAATTGGTTGCTATGACCCCAGTGGAATTTGTTGCTAGGGCACCGCTGGAATTACTCGCTAGGGCCCAGCGTCTTGAAGGTTCTCCATTGGTGGGCCCTGAAGATTTTTAAGTAACTGAAATCAAAAGAAAAACTATTACGTGACGCCTACGTTTGCATCCTGATCGGTGGGCCCTGAGGGTTTTGTCCTTGCCCTCGTAGGTTTTTAACACATTCAATGAAAAAAAAACATTACATAACAATCACTCCCTATTACGTAACAAGCAGGTGTTTTGTAGCATCACATAACAAAAAGTTGTATTTTAATAGTGCGCAAGACCCAGCTTCGCGTAATAACGTCTTTAGGGGCTAGTAACTCCAATAGTATATCCCCTATCGGGGTGCTCGGATCTGAAACCCCAGCACTAATTACATTTGCTTCAGACAGTAAGAACTTTCCAAAATACTGCCATCCCTTCAAATCCTGCTCTGTGTGCTGAAGTTCAACCTTGTTATCACTATGCTTCAATAATACATTGAAGAAATGTGCTATTTTCTAATATGTTTACCAAGAAAAGTTGAAAATGGAACCTGCGCGTGGCTGACCAAAGAGAATGAACCATTTTATGTAAATAATTTTTAATAATGACAGGTCATCGGGTATTGACTGCAGAGGTGCTTAGGAACCTACCCCATCGGTAATATTTTTTGCAAAATCAGGTGGATTTTGTAAAAACGAGAGTGCTTTTTGTCCCTTTATTACTGGCTAGGTCAGAATTATTACTCAATTTCACTGTGGCCGTGTTGGGACCAGTTTTTTTTTGCCCAAAATGGCCAAAAACGAAACTGTTTTCGTAGAATCTCTGTTGCAACTTGCTAATAACTTGTGATAGGATTTGTGATATGTCAGTCGACTAAATTCCATTTTTTGGCAATCTGTTTAAGATTCCTGGAGTATCAATGTGCCCAATCTTGAGTGTGGGAATCTTTTCCTTCTGTGTATTCAGGTACGTAAATCCATTATCCTCAACGTGAAGTATATGTTGTGTGAAGTGCGAGGAAAAAGATACTGTGTTGATTTTACTGGTACTGCCGCGGTCACGCAATCAGAAAAGCTGAGGAATTTTTTTATGCTCGTTTCTGTGTCATTGACTAAAAAATTTTTTTGTTAGCTTAAATTTTTACAGCTTACTCGTTGAAACCATGGGAACAGCTAATAAGCTATTTGTACTAAAAAGGTGGAAGTAGTTTTGTGACAGCCTTATCAACAGCAACAAAAAAGTAACTATTATCTGTTATTCTATATCATGTTCAGTATCGTTTTTTTTTAATTTTACTATTCTGGCTTATAGGAAAAGACGTGGGTGATATGGACAAATTTACTTATGCAAAAGATTTTAAAAATCAGCTTTATCGCGTTAAAATCAACCAGGTTCAAATGAGAGAAACAAATGAGGAGCAGAAGTCCACAGAAGAGCGTATTTTCCAAGATAGACAATACATAATAGACGCCGCTATAGTTAGAATAATGAAAATGAGGAAGCAACTTAGTCATAATCTCCTTCTAACAGAACTGTATGATCAGCTTAATTTCCCTGTTAAGGTAAGTAAAATTGGAATTAGGCTTCTTTTTTTGCCATTATTGATGTTATTTATCTCCACCTTGTATGTACCATTGATTTGGCCATGATGTTTTCAAAGGACCCTAACCCCTTCTTTCCCAAATACGAAATTATGTATTTGATTACAAACAATTGAACGCGAAATTCTTTACTATAATTGGACCTCGTGCCAATCGACGTGATTTCGACCCCCCGTCGAAGTTATATTTAGGCTACTTGCTGTTTTTTTTAGATTGCCTATATCCTTTTCTTGTTGATTCATCCTGCTTTTTCTATCTGAATTTTCTTTTACTTGTTTGCGTAAGTTTTTTTTGGGATATATTCTTTTGGGGGGGGGGGAATTATTTGGATAATCCCAAATCATCTTACCTGGTTTTCGCATCTTTTATTAGATTCGAAGTTGTTGCTTTTTTTATTACCATTGTCTCTTTAATCCTGTAAATTGATTTTTTTTTTTCGAAAATAGGATAAGTAAAGAAAGACGTTATTTTGCAAATTTTATTACGTGTGTGCATCAAGAGCCTATGGGTGGTGTGCTTTTAGATTACCATGAAAGATTCTCCGGAATATTCAGATTCTTGCGTTTTATTTCGTGGTTTTTCTATATTTTTGTATAATTCACATGTATTAATTGATTTAAATTTAATTGTCCCTCTTAAAAGATTTGAGCCCCTTCCCCCTGAAAAAGACAAGTCACTCATTTTTTACCCTATGTAGGTTTGTTCGAAAAGTGATTGTTTACCGTACCACTTAACTAGATGATAAAGTTTGAAGTAACCTACCTAAACTGAAATAGGTAGCACTTATGGAGTGATTCGATCAATGAAATCAAGCAATTCCTTGTAGATATAAATAAAAAAAAACAAGTTTTTTTAAATGAATGTAAGGAGCATATATAGGAAAGTAAGGACCTTTCATATGCTCCGTATGTGAAAGGGGCTTTTCCTCCTCAATACCCCGCTCTTTACGCTAAAGTTTGAATCTTTCTCTTAACTCTATTTTTAAAACAGTAAGAAACTTTAGCGTAAAGAGCGGGGTATTGAGGAGGAAAAGCTCCTTTCTTATACGGAGTAATTTCTGTTCGTTTTAAGTTTTAATGTTGCTCCTTGCTTTCAGTAGAAAAAACTTTTCATATTTATTTTTACGTTGTTCTTTTCAAATAATGCTAGAAAATCCTACGCCCACTTCATTGAAATTCTCTTCCTCCATGACAAGTTTCTCAGTGGAAATATCCTCCCACATAACCCCCCTGAAATCTCCCCCCTAAACAGAAAAATCCCCCTGAAAACGTCTATACACTTCCCAGTAACCATTAGGCTACTATATGTAAACACAGGCCAAAGTTTGTAACTTGGAGCCCCTCCCATGGGTACTGCGGGGGAGTAATTCGTCCCTAAAGACATAGTTATTAGGATTATCGACTATGGTGAATAAACTGGCTATCTCAGAATTTTGATCCGGTGACTTGGGAAAACATGAGCGTGGGAGGGGGCCTAGGTGCCCTCCAATTTTTTTGGTCACTTAAAAAGGTCACTAGAACTTTTAATTTCCGTTAAAATGAGCTCTCTGGCAACATTCTAGGACCACTTAGTCGACACGATCACCCCTGGGGAAAAAAACATAAAACAAACAAAAAAATAAACACGGATCCTTGATTTGTCTTCTGGCAAAAAATGCGAAATTCCACATTTTTATAGATAGGAGCTTGAAACTTCTACAATAAGGTTCCCTGATACGCTGAATCTGATGGTCTGATTTTCGTTTAAGATTGTATAACTTTTAGGGGGTGCTTCCCCCTATTTTCTGAAATGAGGCAAATTTTTTCAGGCTCGTAACTTTTGATGGGTATAACTGATCTTCGTGAAACTTATATATTTAAAATCAGCATTAGAATGCGATTCTTTTAATGTAACTATTGGTATCAAAATTCCATTTTTGAGAGTTTCGGTTACTATTTAGCCGGGTCGCTCCTTACTACAGTTCGTTACCACGAACTGTTTGATTTTACCGGGTGGTTCCCAAAATCACCACGATCTTTTTGCCCACGATCAAAATGCCCACGGCTCAAAATGCCCACGACTCAAAATGCCCACGATTGGATAAATTTTAGGTTTCAGTCCTTAATTGGGGATGAGACGAGGGTTTTCTCACTCCCTAAACCCGTGTACACCGGGTTCCGGTGCCGGGAGGGTGCCATTTCATTCTAGACAGGATAAAAACTGACAAAAGTGGGAGGTGCCGGGAAGGTGCCATTTCATCCTAGACAGGTTAAAAACTGACAAAAGTGGAAGGTGCCGGGTGGATGAAAAATAATTGTTTTCTGTGTTTCTTGATCAGTTTAGAATTGTTTGTGTTCAAGTAAAGAAGCAATTTCGGATAAAACTGTGCCGACACAGAAAGCAAAACCAGGAGATGCAAATCCCGGTTATCTTACATCATGAAGGTAAGAATGATTCTTTGATAAAAAAATAACAGTTTTAGGATTGGTGTTTGGGACTTTACCCTGTCTAGGATGAAATGGCACCCTCCTGGCACCGGCACCTGTTGTACAAGGGTTTGAGGAGCGAGTAACCCCTCGTCTAATCCCCAATTAAGGATTTAAACTTAAAGTTTATCCAATCGTGGGCATTTTGAGTCGTGAGCATTTAGAGTCGTGGGTATTTTGAGTTGTTGGCATTTTTCGTGGGCATTTTGAGTCGTGGGCATTGCGATCGTGGGCATTTTGAGTGTTAGCCATTATTTTACTATCTGCTCGCCCATCCAGACTTATTCAGAGAATTCCATGTTCCTCATGGCTAAAGCTTAAGCTAAAATTAGCATGTCTATAAAAGCCATGATGATTTCATTCTATCTAAAAAAGGAATCGCATTGAAAAGACTAAAAACTGCAGTGACTGGTAAGAAAAATTATGTTTATTTACCTTTAAAAATAATTTCTGTAATAATACGTTGTTTGAATTTGAGATTTACTGTCCAGTTTCTGAAACTGTTAATATCGTCGCTTCTATAATTTTACGAATTCGACTGTAGATGCCTGCAAGAAGTCATGGAGATGAGGGACCCGAAATGTGCTTGAAAAAAAAAGAATTTAAAAGCGGAATCATTAGCAAAAATCTTTGTACCCCATGGCAGGCACATCTTCCCTCGATGTTTGACGCATCACCCTGTCACACTTTTCAGAAGATGATCGGTATACTGTGGAGTTTCCATGGAAAGAGAAAGCAATTTTGTGTTTTTGCTCCTGAAATGGTAGGCTTCCAGAAGGACTTGTAACTACGGGGACACCTTGAATATAGTCATCTCAAACTGCTATCTGGGAACTTTGTCTCTTTATGAAGTTGAATTAGTTCCTAGGCAGAGCTTCTTCCTGTTGCGTTTTCATATAGAAAGTTTTTTATATTTCCGTATAGGAGGTTTCCATTCTTTTTACTGTATCACAATAAGTTTATGGAAATGATGTTTAGGAACCTATATAATACTCATGACAGCCATCTTTTAGAATTTCTCGAACAGGATATGCCACCACACGCTAGTTACAGGAAAAGGTGTTGTGTAGAAACGTTCTCACTCCTAAGAACATGCGTTTTTACCTAAGCAAATGTCGAAATTGGCATTTTGGTGGGTTTTGTCTCGATGAAAATGGGTATACTGTACATCTGAAGAACGCCCTAAAAATACAAACTGATTTTAAAAAAATATATACGATATTATTGTCGCTTCGTCAATTTTTACAACCTAACATTAAATTTGTATTACTACAAATGTTTAAGTTTATAAATCGAATCAATCGCCTTGCCTGACACTCATTGGAGAATTAGAATGGACCAATTTTGACTTTAGACGCTTGTTTGCCTGTTATTCCACGCAAATTAACGGTCCTGTGTCTATTCTAAATTCTTGGATCAAGCCGCCTAAGACCATGAGGTAGGCGTGCCTTGTTTACCTCTCATGCCAGGCAATCTAATGGTCCTATGTATATTTTAAATTCTTGGTCAACCTGCCTGAGATTCTAGGCGGGCGTGCCTTGCTAAAAGATAACAAACAAGTATTGGTCCAATGAGAGAGGCATACTTACTCCTTCCCTTTACCCGTGCCATTTAACCAAACACTTGGAAAACTATAGATTATATGACTATCTTAGCTCTATGACTATCTACCTTAGTTCTTCTGCCCTAGGAATGACGCAGGGACGGATAATAAATAGACTTATCTATTAACAAATGAACTAATATCATTTTTATACAATCCTAATAAGGGGGTTAATGCCAGATTTACCTCTCACTCAATCAGACTATCTGTCTTGGTTTTTTCTGCAATTAGCCATGGCTTGATGCCCACAACTTTTCGATTTTAATTCGAAATTCCCAGGTGATTGACATCCCTAAAAAGGAGTTTACGTGAAATCATGTGTTGTTATGTGATACCGTCTACACGAAAATCTTCAAAACTGTTGTAAAAGTCATCAAATTTATGAAGCGACAGTATATCAGGGTTAAACACCTCAAATTTTTATGAAATTCTAAGAATTCCATAAAAGCTTGAAAACCCATTGTGCAAAAACTGGACTGTTGAACAATTATGGTTATATTTTCAAATCCAGCATAAAAATTTATATTGAATCGCATATAATTAATTTTGATCCAAAAAAGGAAAAGAAATTGTTTCTCTGTGTAATGTGATACCGTAAGATTTGCTAATAGAGTTGCTCAATCATTTAAGATTCAAATAACGCAATATACAGATTTTCTATACCTATTTTAGAATTTTATATAAAGTACAGTTGCTTATTTCCTTGTACTTATGTACACGTGTCAGGATTCCGAGTGATCCGCCAACCTTAGCAATGACATATTATGAAATTATAATAAACCTATCTATAAAAAGAAATACTTTTGAGATCACTAACCGCTAGAATTTCAATGGCTGTCAAATTAGTGACTGAGTTTTATGCTGTATATTCTCGCTTTTTAATTTCTTGAAATTTATTAATGAAACCCAACCGCACCCACAATTTCTAATCTTGTGGAGGGGTCGCATTATGATAAACATATTTTTGTGGTCAAGTAATGAACAAGTAATTTACATAATAAAAAAGTAACGAATTCGTTTACAGTTTGTAATTTCTTAGTTTCCTGGGGAGGGTTGTGTTCAAACTGGATATCTCCCCTTCCCTCCCTCTGAGCTTTGATGCCCTCTTAATTTTAATTTTTATGTTTGAAATTTGTTTAGAATTCAGGATTTTGTGGGATTTCTGCTTTAAGTTTCTTCTTAGAATGCACCCAGAATTTGAGCAAATAAAAAGGAGTTGTATTATATATCAGCGCACCCTAAGCTAAAAAAATATTTTGATGCAAAAAATAAATTATAAGGCAATTTTAGTTTTAAGCTCAGGCGGTTGGTTGGATGGAACACTGGTACCCAATTAAGTTCCGTCCTTAAAACTTAAACCTCTTTAGATCTTAGTACATGACCTCATTATCACCTAGACCTCACAATTAACTCATAATTTATCATCAATACGATTTACACTAGTATGTCAACAAAAGCAAGCGAACAACTCGTTGATTTATCAGAAGATGAGTCACTGAAAAATAGTTTGAATCTAAAACAGTTATCGAAATTCTGGCTCTCAGTCGCTGATAACTCTCATGTTGCCTGTTTGATGAGGCTATGAAAGTCCTCCTCCTCTTTACTGCCACGCATCTATGAGAGGTTCGGATTTTTGGCTGTGGATCACATTAAAACTAAATAAAAAAAATAATTGGATATATCAAACTCACTGCCATTACAAGGAACTAAGGATGAGGTTGATGCTGAAACTTTAATGAAGAAATCAGAAACATATACATTCTTCCCAATGAAATAATTTCGTAAAAAAAACCCTGCAGCTGTAGTTATGTAAGTAATAAAAAAAAAATTAAGTCTTGCTTCTGAGTTTGTCTTTCATTCGTATTGGTAATACTTGTAATTTTTTTCTTTTTCATTTCAATTTGAACAAATAAATTCCACTACTCGTGACTGCGACCCACTCAATATTCGCTTGCGACCCACTGGCGGGTCGCGACCCATAGTTTGATTAAAATCAAGTAGTTTAAAGCCAAGCACCAAGCTATGACTTGTAGAAAAAGCCAAGACAGATAATTCGAGTGAGTGAGAGGCAAATCACTGGTCTAAGTTTTTAGGTATTTGTTTAGCTGACCATGTATCAAGCAATAAGCTACCCAAAAATTGTGGTTCCATCCGACATTCTAGGGTTATAATGAAGAAAAGTTAAGATGGTTAAGACACTTTTTACGGATGGAGGATAATGGGTTACCAGAAACAGGACTTTTCGGTTATTCGTCTAGGGCCACACGAAAAGCAAGACGTTCTCAAGTGAGTGTGGGTCATAAGAAACGATTTAAAGAAAATTGTTACTTAAAGGAAGGGAGTAAAAAGTGAGACTCTGAAGAGATTGGGGCGGAGAAAAGATGTGTTGGCTTCAGATGGCTCAATACTCCAAGTGATTGTTAGTGTTAGTAGTAGTTGTAGTATCCTGTAAATTAGCCCAAATTTGGATTGACTTGAAATCATTATTGGCCGTTAGATGTCGAGGAACTCTAGGCCAGCAGATTTTATTTCATTGCAGTATTAGCGACAACAGTTTATCTTAATGACGGGTGTTCTTTCAAGTTAGCTTTCTTTGATACTATGTATTCACCTGAGCACTAACGTATCCAAGTTCATCAAAAATAAAACTATGGTTCTTATTGGTGGGTGTGTTGCAGGTGTGCATAACACAGCAGCTTGTTTAAACAAGTTACAAGTGCCTAATGAAGGTTAGCTTCGGGAATACCAGGTTGGAATTGTTGCCTTTCAATGTTGGAATTGTGTAAATCCTTTATTTTGTGATTATTTTGTTACAATATATCTTCTCGTCATTATAATAATTTATTTATCACCCACACGATACATAAAGTATGTATGGCGGGGTATGAATAAATAATAAAAAAAGCACAAAGAGAAAAACAAATATACACACAAAACGAAAGAAACGGATAAGACGGTGGTGAGGGGATAGGCGCGCAGAAGCTGTACTGGAGGGTTTCTGTGTAGTATATCCAACTTTAATGAGGAACTGAAAATTTTCTAACAAGAATCCGGTTTTTTGTCGAAGGTGGAAGATACAGAAGGAATTTGCAAAATTTGAAATAATTTATTCGGACTCTTTTAAAATTACCTTTCTTAAGAAGGGGAAAGACCTGAAGCATAAAGGACAGAATGACCACAGAAAGTAGAATAAAGTTTGGCAAGCGCACTTGTATTATACTTCCCTCTGTTTGCAACAATCTTTGTGTAGCCAATCTATATCTTTTTACTTATATCACGAACAGTACGCTGACATAAGCTCGAAAGATTGTTAGTAATAGAGATACCAAGCCAACGGATACAATCAACAAGAGGGGTAGTAAAGCTATTACAGTGAAAGGGAAGTAGTAGTAGTAAAGTTATAGGGAAGAAAGAAACTCACATTTATCTATATCAAATGAAGGTATTTTAATATTTGGTTAATAATAGTTAGAAAGTTAGTCATATGTATCCACCCAGTCGCATGTGCTTTTTGTACCTTTCTTGGGGCGAGCACTGGCAATTTATCTGAATGTATTTCTTTGGTTTGAAATAAAACATTTATATATTATTTTATGAAACACGACATGCTAGTAATGAGTTGCTAGCAATGCTAGTGGAATTAGGACCGGTTTCCCTACTAGACTTTCAGGGCATAGTGTGTGAAACTCAATTCTAGCATTCGGGTGACTGATCACCTGGGTTTTGTTTAAAATTAATTTGAAAAGTTATTTGTTATGTGGAGACTCATACTTAGTTCTTTTTATATGTTTATTTTTTTTTTCTTACTATTGTTATTATGAGTTGATGAGAGATTGGTAATATTTTATTGGGTTTTTTATCTCTTTGTATTTAGTTATTAATAGTTAGAAATTTAGTCATATCTATCCACCCAGTCGCAAGTGCTTTTTGTACCTTTCTTGGGGCGGGCACTGGCAATTTAGTTGAATGTGTTTGAAATAAAAGTGAACTGAACTGAACTGATCAAATGTAGCTCATTCTTATTGAAATTTTTGGTTGATTGTTTTTACCTAGAGCATATGTAATACTACATTAAGATATCTCTTCAGAAAAATAGGATTTTGGTGTTGGAAATTACTATAGAAGATTTCTCTTTCGTTTATAGTTATTTTTGTTTTAATTCTGTGCATTCAACAGTTCCCATCTTTATCGTATTTTAAAAGCATTTTGAAGAAGCATTACAATTATAATTTCGCAATTTTCTCTTCCCCATTCTTTCTTCTTGTTGTTCAGTAACTCGGAATAATCTTTAAAAACCACGTATCCAAGTCAGGTCCACGCGAAATTGCACGCAGGAGGTCACTCTGCCGTCTGGTGTAGACCCAGGAGAGCCATTTTTTTTCTCACGTGTTTCTTCATACCATGTATAGCATATATCTTACCACGCGGACCACAGTCTATGCGTTGCACGAGCCACCTTGTGTACATTTTTTTAAGCGAGGAACCCCTTGGGCGCTCCTTGAATGCGCAATTTCTAAAAAAAAGTTATCCTGGACAATATTTTTAACAAATTTTTTAACAAGAAACAAGATTTTTAACAAGCAATTTTTATTTTTAGCCTGCAGATCTGAAGAAAAGAATTGAATCGTTGATTGACCGTGATTACATGGAAAGAGATAAGGAGAATCCAAACTCGTATATTTATGTTGCTTGATATGGACTGTGAAGACACTTTACATTTCTTAATCCTCTGTTGTAAAATAACTAATTCTAAGTAAAATATACTGGCATTTGTATATTACTGTTTTTCACGATTGTTATTGCTCCGTTGTGTCTGTTTTCTTATGTATGTGTACTTGGGGAGCTGTTTCTAGTTTTAACGATAGGGTAAGCGAAACAGGAAAGACATTTATTTACAGCCTGGGTACGTGTATGATATACGGCCTACCTAATGTTCTTCTAATATGTTTTTCTGACTCTTAATCCCAACTTTTTTTAACTGTGAAAAAAGCACCCTGATCCTTGGCTATTCTGCTTTTAACATCTTCAATGCTCCCACCGTCTTTACTAATAATACTACCAAGGTAACTGAAGCTCCCAACCTGATCAATCTTTTCGTTACCTAATGTCACATGTTCGTCTTCACTTATTCCTAGCCTTAGTGACTTAGTCTTCTTTACATTAATTTCCAAGCCTATTTTAGCACCCTGAACTCGTAAGAGTAGCTGCCCATCTGAACGATATTTTTGTTACTTAACGTCACCTTTTTCGTCAATTAATCCCAGCCTTAGGGACTTGTCATCTTAGCATTAATTTTCAAACATGTTCTAGCATGCTGAACTCGCCAAAGCTCTTAAAGTTCATTTATTTTGCTCAAACTTTCATCTAGGACGCAGAAATAATCAGCATAATCTAAGCCCAGGAGAGTTTTTCCTCTCCATTTGATTCCGTGGTCTCCCATTACCTTTCCCGTTCTCCTTAAGACAAAGGCCATCAACAAGATCCATATAAAGGAGGGATAGAATACACTTTAATGTATTTGTCTGGTATACCATACAAGGATAAGGCCTTTGCCAAAGCTCATCTACAAATAGAATCGAACACTGGCTCATAGTCTATAAAACTGAGGACCAAAGGTGTTTGACAACTAAGGCACTTCTCAATTATTAACCTAAGAGTGAAAATTTGCTCGATACATCCTTTACCTTTTCTAAACCGCACATATTCATAATCTTCAGTAACTTATTGCTAACCTCAGAGCCACCAGATTTAAGAAACTCATTTATCACGCTATCAGCACCTGGAGCCTTATTATTTTTTAATCCTTTTAGTACTGTCATTAATTCTTCCTTACTAAACAAGTCATCCTTCACATCGAAGATATCACAAACTTTTTCATTTTCATCTATATCTTTTCCTGTAACTGTATCTCGGTTTAGCACATTCTCAAAATGTTCCACCCGTCTTTCTTTAACTTTTCCCTTATCAATAATTGTGGCCCCATTTCTATCTTTAATTGGGAGAAGTCTGGATTGACTACTCCCTCTTAATTTATTAACATGCAGGTACAATATTTTACTATTATGCCGTCTAGCTGCATCTTCCAGATCCTGGGCAGTTTTATCCATAGCCTCCACTTCACACCTCCTTATTTCATATTTTAATGCTTTATCCACTTTCTTTACTTTCCTTTTGTTTTCTTATGATTTATCATTCAGATAATTCTTGTACGAACGCCTTCTCCTCTCTGTTCAATATAAAGCTTTTCACTAATATTTCTAGCTGCAGTCTGAACTTTCCTCCCTAAGACGCCATCAGTAACTTCACAAATTGCTTTTTCTAAAATTATTCCAGCTATCTTCCACATTGTCAAATTTAAATTCTCAAGTTTAGGATTCAATTGTTCCTGGAAAGTTTGTCTCAAATTCTCATCCTGGAGTTTACCCACATCATAACTTCCCGGGAGGTAGTTACCCTTCCGAAATTTATATTTAGAATAAATCTAGACACTATTAGATGGTGATCTTTACTTTTAACATCACTAACAGCACTCCTATACACCCTAGTATCTTGTATTGATCCTGCTAGTCTTCGGTTTACAATAACATACTCAATAAGGTTTGCTGTCTTACCATCACGTGAATACCATGTCAACTTATGGACCATTTTATGACCAAATACCTTATTGGTTATAACTAGATTGTTATACCTACAAAATTGCAGAAGTTTGTAGCCATTACTGTTTTCTTTTCCTACACCAAATTTATCTAGGCTAGATATCATCCATCTCTATCTCTACCGACCTGGCGGTTAAAATCTCCTTGTAAAATCACCCTATTTCTACCTGGGACCCTGTCTATTTGCTCCTGTAACTATAAGTAAAATTCATCTGAGTCACTAGTATCTCCGATAGTCGGTTCTACAGGGGCATATACTACTATAACTGATAACTTGAACTTTTTAGTCGTAAAATGAGCGATTAGTATTCTATTATTAATATCTTCCCAGCCTAAACAAGACTTAGCACCTTCCTTATCCATCATGTGCCCTACTCCCTGTCTATGTACTCCATAGTTCCTGCCTGAGTAAACAAATTCCATATCACCTAATTTCATGCCTCCTACTCCTGGGATATGAGTTCTGAAACTCTTATTAAATCCAGTTCGAATCGTCTGAATTCGTCAGTCAAAATGTTGATACGATAGTTATTTTTTATGTCGTAATATTCCAAGTTCCAATTTTCGGGTTCTTTAAATCATTGAAATTATTTTGGCCTCAGGAAAAGCAATGATCCCGGATACCAGTGCAGGACGGGGATCAACATATCTTCTCAAGTCTACACCGAAGTGCTGAAGCCGGCTTAGAGCCAGACAGAAAAAAGTTCCTGGGACCTCCAGTATGAACAGAGGCCTAGTGCAATCTTGGGCCCATCTTCGTCACAACATGGTTTTCAGCACTTGGCGATGCTCTTCCATCAACGAGAGTCAAAATCGTGCACAGACAGTCCCAAGCCTATTACCTCCAACTCATTATATATTCATGCCTACAAATATTAAGCTACTACGGGGGGTATAGTATATAAATTAGCTAGGAAGAGGTTTTTCAGCCCGAAAACACCCTCTAAAACATGCCAATTCCAGAAGAATCATCCGTTAATCAGAATCCCATGCGAATGTTGTGTCGTTTACAAGGCTATAATTTCCTTAAGGGGTGCCACTCCTTAAGTGGGAATAGAGTTGACCGCAAGGTCCCCATTCTTGCGGGTACCCCGAAAGGGTCGAGGCAGCCCTTTGCAGAGTCCGTTGTCCATAGATCTAGATGTTGCGCCCTGCCGCGGTTGTCCTACTATAGAGAATCCTCCCACGTTGGTGTTCTGCGTCACCATGCAATGTAAGCCATTATTAGGAGAAGTACCTCAAAATCATCTAACATTGCTAAGGATAACAAATGAAATTTTACCGAATATTTGATTAGTTTTTGCTTGCTAAAAAGTCTATCTAGGGAGATAGCAGATAGGCGAATTTTATGGGAATGCCCTTCTTCCTTATAAGGAAATGCGTTTTGAATAATTTATGTAAATCTACGAAACCCTTGTAGGCCTATAGCTGGTAATTTTGTAATTCAATGACGGCTGTTCTTCTATGTTTACTTTGCCGAAATACATTTGAAACAGTCGGTTTGATTTAATATTTAGTTCAGTGCTATTGGACTTTCATTGACCCTTTTTACCTAGGGTATCCATATTTTCGCATTCTGATTCGTCTTCTGGAAGTAACATCTTTGAAATTACGGTAGAAGATTCGTCTCTAGTGTGTAACAATTTTGTATACTTGTCGGTTGTTGGAAACACATTTTTGAATTACGTCTAGGTTACATATGAGAAAACTGGTTTATAGCTACAAAAATTGCAATGCACTGGAATTAGAGATAATGCATTGGACTTGTATAATTTGGGATATACATTTGCACATTAGGGGGTGGAGGTTAGGTTACCTTACGTTAGGTTATATTAGGTTTGCTTAGGTTAGGTTTCCATTATTTTGTTTCTAAAGTATTAATTTGTCATCGTGTTTTGCTATTTTTCATTAGGATTAACCTAACTTCACTCTTTGGATGTTTTTCCTATAACCAACAAGTACCAGATTCTGTTCTAATGAAGATATCTTGTTTTAATCCTGTGGTACTCGGAACGTCAATTTTGGAAGTAGTTTTAAGAAGTATTTAAATCCAAACTTTGCAATTTTTGTTCTTTTCTGTCGTTCTCCCTCTTATAAATCAATCCAGGACAATATTCACAACCATGTCAGCAAAAAACTGCTGTGGATGTGCCTATCAGCCATCCGGTACATATATTTCGGAGCAGCACTTCTACTACGTGTGGCAAACTTCTGCCGTGCCGCTCCACGCAAGGCACGCATCGCGCTTTGTGTGCGTAAGCCTCCACCGCTCATGGCGCGATCCCCTGGTGTACACAATTTTTTGAAAGTATGCTGTGAGTTAGATTCTCCTGAAAAGGCGTGTGGAATGTACCCATTTGAAAAGATTGCATCATAGAGTGTATTACAATGCTTATTTATTGTAAAACTGCTAAATCTAATAAGGTATTTGTATATCTTTTGCTTATATTGATCATTTAGCTCTTATGTTCTGTTTCTTATATCTGTATGAGTACGACTCTATTTTTTTTTTTTTTCGCAAAGCTAAAAAGTTCCTGTAAGTTTTCTGGACCCCATTTGGCATTGACTTGAAACTTTTGGCACCTATTTTACCCTTGTGACAAAATTATCTAGTAAGAGCGTAGTCCTCCTTTGCTCTAGTAAGTCCTCTAGTAAGTCTAGTAAGAGCGTAGTCCTAGTAAGTCCTACTTTAGATAATTAGACCGATCAGTGTGCCTTGGTGTCTGCCTTGACGGCTAGACAAAGGGGGTAACAATACGAGAGAGCTCGTTTGAGGGAGGCGAATTCACGTACTTGTAGAAAACAGTCATCGACGATTTAGAGGTTGGAGTGAGTCATGTGTGGAGGAATAGCCCGTCCAATTGCCCTATTCTGGATTTTCTGGGGTGGTACCAACAACTTTTTTAGAGCACCAGCATATAGCGGACATCCATATTCAGATGTGGGCCTTTCGCAGGACTTGTATCTGTTTACTTCTGGCGTTGACCCTTGCCGCTAACTCGAACAGAAGGAAAAATATAGGTTACCCCTTTTTGTCTGTGAGTCCAGGGGACTTACCAGTCATATGTCAGTCCTAAAACTCGGTCGCTCACCAGAGGCGTTAGCTCTCAAGCTTTCATTCACTTCCATCAAGATGATATTGATTCCAAAAATTGAATTCAGATCTGTTTAGATGTCAGATCTAAATTAAGTTTAAATTCAGGCGTAAATGATTCCTCGACGACTCAATTTAAATATCGATATAGTCCTTACAATCCATACGGCGAATAACTGACCCGCATATATGACCTAACCATACAATGCGAGCGTACAGAGGAACATATCCAAAAACTATGTGTTTTTCAAGCAGATTTTTCAACAACACATGGAAAATAAAGTGAGAAAATCACGTAAACCAGCAGTTAGTAGAATTTAAATCTGCTTGTAAGGTTGTTTTAAAGACCCATTGGCTATGACTTGTACGTTAAGTCTTCTCTTTTGGGGAATTAAACAAAAAAAAAGTTTTTTCATGGGAAAGTAAGGAGCAACAGTCAAACTTAAAACGGATAGAAATTATTACACATATGAGGTTAACCCCTCCTCACTACCTTACTATATCGGGGCTTGCTGATCACCAATATTTTTTGGTCATTTAAAAAGGGCACTAGAAATTGCTGATTTCCGGTCAAATTTGTTCTCTCTCGATCATCTAGGATCACTGGTTTCGACACGGTCACCCCTGGTTAAAAAAAAAGAAAAAACAAAACAAATAAAACGCATCCGTGATCCGTGATTTCTTCTGGCAAAATTCCACATTTCTTTATACAGGAGCTTGATACCCCTACACTAGACTTCTCTGATATGTTGAATCTGGTGGTGTGATTTTCATCATGATCACATGATGTTTTGAGGGTGTTTCCCCCCTTTTTCAAGAATTTTGCAAATTTTCTCAGTCTCCTAACTTTTCATGGGTAACACTAAACTTGATTAAATTTACGTTTTCTGAAAAAAAAAAAGTCAAAACTCGATTCTTTTTTATGTATTTATTGTTACCAAGACTTAGTTTCTTAGAGTTTTGGTTGCTATTGAGCCGCATTGCTCTCGGAAAGTTCGCCCCGGGAATCTTGCCTCCCAACGGAAAATTTTCCACGTAGAAAATACCCCTACGCCACAGAAATTTCCCCGAAGTATCTGCATACTTACCGATAACCTATCAGTTTGTGGTATCAAACAGTTTGTGGTAGCGAACCGTAAGTAAGGAGTGACCCGGCTCAGTAGCAACCGAAACTCTAAGAAAAGGAATTTTGATAGCAGTAGACACATCAAAAGAATCGGATTTTTACGCTTATTTTGAATATTTAAGTTTAGTCATAGTTTAATCATACCCATCAAGTTTAGTCATACCCATTAAAAGTTACGAGCCTCAGAAGATTTGTCTTATTTTCGGAAAAAGAGAGAACACCCCATAAAAGTCATAGAGTCTTAATGAAAATCACACCATCAGATTCAGCGTATTCGAGAACTCTGTTGTAGAAGTTTCAAGCTTCCATATGCAAAAATGTGGAATTTTGTATTTTTGGCAGAACGAAGATCACGAATGCGTGTTCTTTTTTTTGTATGTTTTTCCAAGGGTGATTGTATCGACCCAGTGGTCTTAGAATTCTAGTGCGCTTTTTCATTGACCACAAAAATTGAGGACAACTAGGCCCCCTCCCACGCTCATTTTTCCCCAAGTCATCGGATCAAAACTTTGAGATAAGAATTTTGTTTAGCATAGTCGAAATATCTAATAACCATGTCTTTGAGGACGACATAATCCCCCACAGTCTTCGGGGGAAGGGATGCCCGCAATACCTCGCTCTTTACTCTATAGTATTTTTCAAAAGAGCTATTTATTCTAATTAAACGGGCTTTGTGATTCAGGGGTCATTCAATTCTATTGTGATTCAATTCTAGCTTTAGTGTAAACAGCAAGGTATTTGACGAGGGGCGAACCCCCTCATATACGTAATAAAAATGTATGAATATAGAAGTTCGTTACATAAGTTAATTTGTAAGTTATGTATATTTATTACTAATAAAAACGTTTGTAAATAAAATTAAAAGTTTTAGTGGTCTTCTTAAGCAACAAAAAAAATGGAGGGCAACTAGGCCCCTTCCACCGCACGTTTTTTCCAAAACCGTGCGATCAAAACTTTGAAAAAAAAAACATTTAGGAAAAAAGTAAAATAAATATACATCAGTAGATAGAAAGATAGAGAAAAACTTTGAAAAAAAAACATTTAGGAAAAAAGTGAAATAAATATACAAATTTGTTTTAATTATTCACGGTGAGCCAAAATCAAATCCTGCATTAATTTAAAAGCGTTCAGAAATTAAATTAATTTTTTCTACTGAAAGTAAGGAGCGACACTAAAACTTAAACGAATAGCAATTATTCCGTTTATGAAAGGGTTGTCCCCTCCTCAACGCCCCGCTCTTTACGCTAAAGTTTGACTCTTTCTCACAACTCTGTTTTTTTAAATAAAAACTTTAGCGTAAAGAGAGGGGCGTTGAGGAGGGGACAGCCCATTTGATAACTGGAATAATTTCTGCTCTTTTTATGTTTTAATGCCACTCCTTACTTTCAGTTTTTAAAAAAAAAATAATTTAATTACGTACATGAAGGGGATTGCCTCTCCTCAATAGCTCGCTCTTACGCTAAAGTTTCTTATTTGACTTTTAAAAGAGGTTATTATTCTAATTAAACAGTCTTAGTGATTCAGGAGTCATTCTTAAAAAGCTGGAACAAAAATCAAACTTAGGTAATTATTAGGTTATTATTAGTTAAAAAAAAGTAAAATTATTGTGCAAATTTTCTGTTAATTATTCATATATGGTGAGCCAAATTCAAAACCTGCGAATTCAAAAAGTAGAGTTTTGAGAAAGAGTCAATTTTCAGCGTAAGGAGCGGGGCGTTAAGGAAGGGACAGCCCCTTTCATATACGGAATAATTTATGTTCGTTTTAAGTTTTAATGTCGCTCCTTACTTTTAGTTAATAATATTTTGGTCACTTTTCAAAGGACATTATAACTTTCGATTTCCGATCGAATGAGCCCTCTCTCGACATTCTAGGATCACTGGTTTGATACGATCATCCCTCGGGAAACAAATTTAAAAAAAATAAACATGCATCCAAGATCTTTCTTCTTGAGCCTCTTAAAAGAGGCTCATTTAATTGAAAATTATAACTTCTAGTTCCTTTTTAAGAGTCAAAAGTGGTGGAGGGTTAACTACCCCCCCCCCTGTCGCTCTGTTTTCCCCAAACGCATATGATCGAGACTGTGAGACAGCCATTTTGTCAGAAAATAGTCCAAAGGACATATAACTGTGTGTCCAGGGTTGACGAAACCCACCAGGGCTCTGGCGCATGGGTTATAAGTTATGCCCTGGGGGCATATAAGATTTTTATGGAATGGATGGTCATAAAAACTTCGGATGGATCTCTTTTGATTGAAAATTGGAAGTTATAGTGCCCTTTTTAAGAATCAAGTGATTTGAGGGAAACCTGTCCCCACATCCCCCCCCCGCTCTGATTTCCCAAAACAAACATTCAATCAAAATTTTGAAACATCTGTTTTACTCAGCCATGTTCAAGGATCCAGTAATTATGGTTTTGGGTATGTCAATCCCCACACAGCCCTTAGGGCAAGGGCTACAAGTTAGGCAATTCGGTAATTTTTTACATATAGTATGTTATTAAGAAAAGTGTGCATGTTTGACCCTTACTTTCCAAAAGACAAGGGCATTCAGCTAAGCCTCTCAGAAAATGTTGAGGAGAGTGCTGAACTAAATCAAAACACGTTGTGTGCAAACGGGTTGCCAAAAGGGCGGAACTCAGGAATGAATGAGTATGGTAATTTGTAACTTTCAGGAAATGATGGGGGAAATGATCAATTGACCAAAAAGATAATATTTGCACGCTACTACTACTATAAGTACTACTGCCACTATTACTTCTAGCACTACTGCTATTACTACTACCTCCTACTACTACCACATTACTATATTTACAACACTGAGGGGAAATTTGAACTGAATCAAAAGACACTATGTACATGCACATTGTCAAAACAGTGTATCTTAAGAATGGATAATATGAAAAAAATTCGTTTTCTTAAAGAGTTAAAGAGGCTGTGTCCCAAAGTCGAACCTTAAAACGTACGGGAATTAGGAGAGGCAGTTGGGGGGCTGCCGCCCCCCAAACCCCCCGCTTTTAAAGACTCTTTTGTACAGGTTTTTTGTTGTGGGGGGCTGCCGCCCGCCTAACTCCCCGCTCTTGGCTTCGGAAAGGCCCTCTTTTAACTAACAAAACAAAAAACCTGTACAAAAGAGTCTTTAAAAGCGGGGGGTTTGGGGGGCGGCAGCCCCCAACTGCCTCTCCTAATTCCTGTACGTTTTAAGGTTCGACTTTGGGACACAGCCTCTTTAACTCTTTAAGAAAACGAAGTTTTTTTTTATATTATTTCTGTACGTTTTTCTACAATCCATGGTGGATGTAATTTAATAATTCATGTACTCCTCGTACAGGAATTAGGACTGCCTCTCCTAATTCCTGTACGTTTTAAGGTTCGACTTTGGGACGCAGCCTCTTTAACTCTTTAAGAAAACGAAGTTTTTTTTCATATTTTTTGAAAAAAACCGCCCGATAAGGGACTTGAACCTTTGACCTTAGGATTAAAAGTCCCACGCTCTACCGACTGAGCTAACCGGGTAGCTAACAGTTAACGTGAGCTAACAGTTAAAAATAACTTTTAAGAATTTCAAAAATTAACATGGGCTCTTATGGGGAAATGGGTTTTTCTAAGCTAGAAAACCGGGGGTTAAGATTTTCCTACGAAACTTTCAAGGGCACTTGCTCGGAGAATTCCGCGTCGAATGAGTCTTCGTACACCCAGATCCGATGTCGGCTGTGACCTGTAGGCGTGGCAGAAAAAAAAAGAATATGAAGATTAAGTGGCTATGCGTGGTTTCTGGAAAACAGGGAAGGAGTTATCGGATCGAGCTGAAATTTCACGGATAAGCTCCTGGGCCCTAGTTTCAGCCCGATCGGACAACGTTAAAGGGGGGCTAGGGCTGGTGGGTCGAAACTTTCGGCCAGATTTTCCCCATGAAGGAAAAGTCGGAGGGGGATGAAATTTGGCAGGTTTCTTAGTTGGAGCTCGGGCTACAAAATGCATCCCTCCCCATCCCTCTGCGACCACTGGAACCGAAGATCGCTTAACATTGTCGTGGTTCGCCTCTTTATAGAGGCACGAGTGTGCCTCCTTGATTTGGGTATTAAGTTGGAACTTTCAGAGAATGATTAAACGGGGAAGATCATTTGACCTAAAGGCAATATGCGCACGCTATTACTAATATTACTACCACTACCACAGAATATGAATATCCTGGTTATCAGAAAAACATATCAGCAATGTCATAGCAACGGCTAATTGTATTAAGTTGAGAGTTCCAGGACTTGACGAGACGGATGTTCAACTTGCCAAAAAGCAACACTTTATTACTACTGCTGCTACTAGTGTTATTACTATTAGTACTACAACTTTTAATACTAATAATACTACTGTGACTACTATTACAACTATGCTTTAGGGTATAAAGGTGAAATTTTCATGGAATTTGAGGGGGAAGGTGAACCGAATCACAGCACACCGTCTGTCTTTAAGTTGTCAAAAGGGTTTATGAGCAATATCTTAGGAGCAGTTTTGTGTGTGAAATTGATACTTAGAGGGCTTGTACGAGTTCTGAACTACCTAAAAGACACTATTCGTATCCTATTGTTACTGCTTCTGTTCATACTACTACTGCTGCTATCATTACTACTTCTACTGCTGCTACTGCCACTAAAGCTAAGGCTAATACTCTCAATTCTCCTACTACTACTGCTACTACTATTACTGCTGGTGCTATTACTGCTGCAACTAAAGCTAAGAGTATCAAGGCGGAAATTTGGGGAACATCGAAACTGGAACACACTATGCCAACACATGTTGCGAAGAGGACGTACCAGCAATGCTTAAGAAACGGTTGGTGGTATTAAATTGAAACTTTCACGTGTGTCGAAGAGATGTTGAAGAAACCAAAGGTGCTATGCGAATACTGCTACTAATACTACTAATGCTACTACAACTATTGCTACTATGGAAGGTAAGGGTATTAAGGTGAGGCTTTCAAGAAATATTTAGGCGGACGCTGGACTAAATCAAAACGAACTACACTATGAATATGTAAATTTTCAACAAGGCGACAAAGCAATATCTCAAGAACGACTTAAATTATTAAGTTATACCCTTAAGGGTAAGTTGTGGCGGATTTTGAATTAGACAGAAGGCACTATGCGTACGCTATTAATGCTACCACTATAGTTATTGTAACTAATGACGCTAAGGGTATTAAGGTAAAACTTGTAGGGAACATTTTGGTGTTGTTTCAATTAAACGAAAAAACTAAATGTGTTTAGGTGTTTAAAAGGGCATATAAGCAATATCATAGGCAACGCCGCTCACCAATAGTTAACAATATAGTTGAAACTTTTAAAGGAGCTAATTCAATTGGAAATCAGAAGTTCTTGTGCCCTTTTGAAGAGTCAGAAGTGATTGGAGAACAAGCAGCACTCCTACCAAGCCCATCCATTTTTCAAACAAATCCAATCAAAATTTATAGACAGTCATTTTGTTCAGCAAATTAGAACGGTCTAGTAACTATGTCTCTAGGCAAATTGGGTATGTTAACCCCCCACAGTTATGCCATTGGCCCATTATGCTTTAAAATTAAATCAAAAGGCACCGTGTGTTTGGTTGCCAATAAGACACCTCAACAACATCTCGAGAACGACTGGAGGGTATAAAGTTGAAACAGTCAGGGCTACTACTATTAGTACTTCTGATCCTACAATTTAAAAAAGCCAAAAGAGTGTAAGTGTATCAAGGTTGAAAAGGAGTATAGGTAGAATTTCTTGGGAATAGTATTAAGTTTGTTTTTTACAGGTCAACTTGAGAAGTTAGAAAACTAAATTAAACAATAATGTTCGTGTTAGGGTTAAAAATTGTTTAAAATTTTCTTCATTATACAAAATGCAAGCCAAACTATGGATTCTTAGAGAAAAAAGCCAAAAAAAATATAAAAGATTAATATTTCTTCCACGAAGAATGCTATGTCAATAAAAAACGAACAGAAATTAGTTTAAAAACTTTTCCCACAAACCATGTTCTTCAAACAAAATTAAAGAGCTTCATTAACTCAAAAATTAGCAGAAATAAAGTCAATTAATCTTCGAAGCGCAAAACTACCACAAATCACTATAAATAAATACTTGAAACCCAAAAGAAAAACAAATGTGGATTTGACAGTTTAATATGCATACGTGTACTGATATTTGTTCATTGTAGTCTTTATTATTTGTTATATATTAAAGTCGAAAAAGTGAAAACACTTTTTATGTCTTTTGTTTTCAGTAAAGTGCAAATTACGTTCTAGTCTTGAGATGGCTTAGGGGTTGTCAGCCCTACTCATGTTAAATTTTTTTTGTCTTGAGTTTGACTCGGTTGTCTATTGTAATTTCTGTTCGTTTTGGGTTTCATTTATTCATTGGTGGTGATTTGTGGTAGCTTTACCCTTGGAAGATTATTTGACTTCATTTTTGCTCATTTTTGGTGTAATGTAGCTCTTTACTTTTCTTTGAAAAACTTGTTTTGTGAAAAAGTTTTTTTTTAAATTAATTAAATAAAAGAAACAAGTTTTTTCGACTGAATGTAAGGAGCAACATTAAAACAGAAATTATTCCATATAGCCTGCTAGTTGTTTTTATTTCTTTATATCTGTAGATATTTCTTTAGATAATAAAACATATATCTTGCATGTTCAGTCTTTAGGTTTTCTTTGACTGACTCCAAAATTATAAATTTTCATCAAGTTATTTAGATGTTTCAAATTTTCTTTGATTGGTGAAATAAATTTTTTAATCTATCTGCTAAATCTCTATACGAAATGTACTAAAATGAATAGAAAAACACTCAAGCCGTGAACAAGACCGTATCCAGGTGGTCTAGGGTTTCTGACCCCCCCCCCCCCCCGGGAATTTTTGTCCGACTCGTAAATACGTAACAAAAATATATATAAACAAATTTTTGATGCGTTTTCTTAAGTTTTTTGTACCCCCCTCTCCCCCCGAAAAAATCCTGGATACAGCCCTGGCCCTGAAACTTTTCAAAATTCTTCCTGATAGAGTCTGACAGAAAAAGTAAGGGTAGCATAATTTTTGCTTGTCCATAAAAATTTAAAAATAAGTCTTTTCGCTATATTTATAATAAGCTTATTGATTAAATGAGTTAAATTTTTAGAATGGATTTACAGCCCAAATTAGAGTGCAAGAAGGTATTCTTCAAATTTTTGCTTCTATGCTTCCTTGGAGAACAATGGAAACCTTGGAGAACAAATGGAGAACATTTCTAACTTCGAAAAAAGTGCAATTTGGTTTGAAGTATGACTAACATTTAAATCACTTTGCCAAGAAAATTCCAAGAAAAGCAGACTATTTACTGCATTTGAACAAAAATTGATATTTAATTCAAATCTTGACAGAACATTTCAAGTCTTATAACTCCAAATGGGGTGGAGGTAGGAAGCTTTAAACATCCTGCCGGTACGGCCATGGTGAGGGTTCATCCCTAGATAACTTTTTGTTCATAGGAAGATCCTGAAAGGCATTTTAAAGGCAGGTATTAATTGAAGATTGTGCTTTGCCCCTTCCCCTGCTGGGATGGCTAACTAACTCCCTTTGGAAAATCCAGGTTCTGCCTATGACACCAGGCATTGCTTAGCCTGACATTTCTAGGAAGCCAGAAGTAGCCTGACATTTCTGTTAATGTGTACACGAACAATACATAATACTTAGCATTTTATTAAAAACACTTTTGAGATCTTCTGATTTTTTAGGGGTCATCTGAGTCATAATTTAATGTTGCTGTTAATTACTTTTTTTCATTTACTGGAATATTCAAGGCTCGTTGCTTGCCTTACTGTTTTTCAAACCATTTTTGCTAGTAACGATAGTACCATCATTTATTTAATCATTAATCAGCTGATAAAAGAAAAATGATAAATTTAACAGACGTGCTTAACATGCAGTGCTACAATGGACAGTAAAACACCAAAACATTAATACTAAACACTAAAATATAGAGAAAAAAATCAACTGGAGGAATTAACATATCGAGAAAAGGAAAACTAAAATAAATGGTGCGTCACATAAGCATTCGAAACTTGTTTTAAAAGACCTTGGTGATAATTCTCTAGAAGTTCTTCAGGAAGTCATTAGACCTGGCATCTGGTTCAACTTTATGAAATTGTGGGCGAAAACTGCGCACAAATATTAATTGCCGGCTAATCTACAGGATGCATGTATAGTCGTTAGTGTGATTTTGAGAGGCAATCTTTATTAATTAACTATTAGGAACTTCCCAGCTATGGAAAGGTCATTCCTTCAGCTTGCTTCTAATCAAATCTGATTAAAATTTGGGAACGAATCAATCAAGTTCCGCATATTCGATTTTCATATTCAGTAATATATGTCGTTCTTGCTTACGCATCGTTTGATTTGGTTTGTTTGCGACCCTCTAGGTATGCCTACGACGAAAAGCACGATCTATATTTTCGAAATCTTACAATTTCAGACCTTCAGTTTCGCAGTCCACTAAGAATTTTCCTCAAAAAGCCAAAAATTACACATAAGAAATGGCGGCATTATTGCAGCCCAGTGCAAAGTTTGTATCACCATGGTTGGTTTTCAATCTAATTCAATCAGATGCTAAACCCCCTATAAATCAATTATATGCCTCCCTACCCCTAAAAAACGAGCTCTAGTAATTAAAGTGTTAAAGGAGATGTCACTTTTCGCTTCGATCTCACTATTTTTGCTAGGTGCGCGCTAGCAGTAGAGAAAAGAACCTTGATCAGCTCAAAATCAGGGTTACACATCATCAGCGATAGAGATCAACACCAGTGCCTGATCAGCATCGAAATCAACACCAACACCAGTGCCATTTGAAGATCAACACAAAAATTAGCCTAATCTCAATATTTCCCTTCATTTTGTCCCGTCTCCCTATCTTCGTCTCCTGTAAGTTTAAATTGGTTGGAAAAACGAGATGTGTTGAAAATACAGTATTTGTTGGCCTAGTTTTATGTGCCGACACATACCGACACACACCAGTACAATCAAACCTCAAATGCTTTGTCCTTATGCTTTTTCTACCTGACTTTATTTACATGCCCTGTAAGTTTCAAGCCCATCAGAGATAAAGACATTTTTAGGCATCGCAACCAAAACACGTTTCAAATTCTTGTCTTTTTGGATTATTAAATAAAAAAACACCTTTTTTAACTGCAAGTAAGGAGCGACATTGAAACTTAAAACGAACAGAAATTATTCAGTATATGAAATGGGTTGTCCCCTCCTCGACACCTCGCTCTTTACGCTAAAGTTTGACTCTTTCCAACAACTCTACTTTTTAAAACAATAAAAAACTGTGCCCTCCATTTTTTTGGTCACTTAAAAAGGGCACTAGAACTTTTATTTCCGTTAGAATGAGCCCTCTCGTAACATTGTAGGACCACTGAGTTGACACGATCACCCATGAGAAAAAATCGAAAAAAAACAAACAAATAAACACGCATCCGTGACCTGTCTTCTGGCAAAAAATTCTACATTTTTGTAGATAGGAGCTTGAAACTTCCACAGTAGGGTTGTTTCCCTCTTTTTTCTAAAACAAGGCAAATTTTCTCAGGTTCGTAACTTTTGATGGGTAGGACTAAACTTGATGAAACTTATATATTTAAAGTCAGCATAAAAATGCGATTCTTTTGCAGCAACTGTTGGTATCAAAATTCCGTTTTTTAGAGTTTCGGTTACTATTGAGCCGGGTCGCTCCTTACTACAGTTCGTTACCACGAACTGTTTGATAATAGATATTTAAGCATAATATTCCGTTTCAACTTTTATTCACTGTATTGGCTTGTTTAGTATTTATGACTTCAGTGTGCAGAGGTTTTCAGCGCCCAGGGACAGTGTCGGTTATCCCTCCCCCCCAGTGTCACTACCACAATATAAGAAGATCATAGTATTGAAACAAAACCTCAGCAGCTGCTCCTGGGGCAGTCGCCCCCCTTAAACCCCCCCCCCTCCTTATCTACACCACTGAGATCTAGTAACTGGAATATGCGTCTGAGTTTGTTTTAGAGGGGGGCCAATATTTTTAGGGAATGCATACTAGGTGAAAGATATTCAGAATACAAAGCAATTTAGAAAAATAACTGTGTGAAATCTAAGACTTTTTTTGGGGGGATGCATAGCAGAGTTCAAGAACAAGTCATGTTTGGCTATACGCGATATGCTATGTCGGTTGGAAGACTATAGAAGGGACACAAAAAATAATAGTCGATACAACCTAAGCGGATGGAGATTTACTAGATGTTTTCCAGAGAAATTACCTACGGAATGTTCTGGGTACCTGGCTAACTGACCATATTTAAAACAGTAGGTTGTACGAATAATGTGGTTCAGTCCCGCTTTCTAGGGCTATAATGAAAGAAAGGTTCAGATGGCTTGGGCACGATGCGCGGGTTAAGGATGACAGATTGTCGAAGGTTTTCCTTTTCGGCCACCGTCTAGAGCAAAACGGAAAGCAGGTCGTGCTCGTCTGTGGTGGAAGAATGTCATAAATTTGTTTTTTTTTTAAAAACGGGAACTTCCTGGGAGGGTGCAAAGAGGGAGACTTCAAATAGATTGGAATGGAGGAGGAGCGTGCGTAGCTCTGTTGGCCTCAGGCGACTTGGTGCTGCGGTGAATTTTTAGTAGTAGTAGTAGTAGCAGTAAGTGATCGCTCAATGTTTTGGCAAAGATTCGGCTACACGGGCTTAACGTTTCTAAGTTTCACCAAAATCCATTCTTTTCGGTTGTGACTTTTTGTTCTTCAAAAATAGTAAAAAATTCTTCTGGCACTGATTCGATTTATGAGTGCCCTATTAAATTTTAAATTACCATTCAAAAGAAAATTACATAGGAAAGCGGACAATCACAGGAAAGTATGGGAATCCAGATTAGTATAAAAACAAAAAGGAAATACTCAACAAAAGCTGCATGCAGGGGACTTTATTCTCAATCTTCTTGTAACTGATTAATGGGCTTTTCCGAGATTCGACCAAAATTTTGGGATACTTCTTGTAATTGCAGCTTTTATTTTAATGAGTGTTTTAACATTGAGCATCAGTAGGAAATTAAAAGCATTCCCATTAATCAATATATAAAGATAATATATACACATGAACCCCCTTTTTGAGAAATCAAAATTCATAGTTTTATGGCCAGTAATTGAAATCCTTTTTTCTGAACCTAAAAAAATTCAAGCTATTTGTAAGCAGGTTTGAATCAGTGTTTTGTTTATCTCTCTCTCTCTCTCTAAAAAAAAAAAAAAAAAAAAAAAAAAAAAAAAAAAACAAGTGGGTGTTTGTAACCGCAATGTATTTCATTGTTGCAAAAATATTGGGGAAAAAAAGAAGAAAAAATACACGCTGCGCATCGAATATGGCTGTTTTCTTGTGGAGTGTGGACGGGATAAACGTTGCCTCTAGAATTTCTTCGTCTTGTTTTTAGGTTCCAAAATAAAAAATAGTAAGGAAAGTATGGTTTCTGTACGTTTCTTAGACTACTTTTCTGTCATTTTCTTAAAATTAAAGATTTTCGTTAAGATCTTTTTTTAGATACTTAGAATATATTATGATTTGTGTGAAAAAAATTTCAAAGCAAATCTTGTATTCTTGTATTTTTTTTTTTTTTTTTTTTTTTTTTTTTTTTTTTTTTTTTTTTTTATTTTTTTTTTTTAATTGGTAGCTTAAGCTCAAACTCATTGAAACACTTGTATTTTGAGTCAGCGTCAAAGGAAATTTTTTTTCATTATTCAGACTTCATTATTCTGCCTTAGAATTCATGCGAGATAAAGAAAGTTACGTCGGTCTCAAGAAACTATAGTGACTATAGCCTCTTTGTTGTTGTAGATTTTTGGCGATAACTCCAATTTGTTATATTTGATAAGTAAATTTTTTATGTCTAAAACTGACAAGGTAGAAAGGGATACGGAAAAATACTACCTAATTTGATGACTGCTGCGAGGAATAATCATCCAACAAAAGTTTGCACATACTGGATGACTGATCATGCTGAGGCCACTTCAACTTTTCGTGCACACAAAGAGATTTAAATTAACAATATTTAAGTGTTAAACTAAGACCAAATAAGCCTTTCGTGAAATATTGAATGACTTGGTAAACAGGTAATGCTCAGTGTGTCGTATACTTCAAGTATAATCAGGCTTCGTCAAGTGCTCAAAGTGGGTGTCCAAATTTCTTCTTGGGATTATTGAGTAAAAAGGATTTGAAAAAATTTCTTTAAATAGCTTTCTTCTTGTTGTTTCAACCAGTTTCCATTCTAGGGATATCCCCCTACAGGGGGGATTTTTGAGGTCTATTAGGGGCTAACTTTTCATTTAGGGATTTGGGGATTTTTGCAAGTCTTCTGAGTTTTCTTTTTTAGGAATGTATAGGGTTTTTTTCCTAAATCTAGTAATTTTTCACGATTTAACGCATAAATTCATTATTGAATCAAATAAATCAAACAGTTCGTGGTAACGAACTGTGTAGTAAGGAGCCACCCGGCTCAATAGTAACCAAAACTCTAAAAAATTGAATTTTGATATCAATAGCTACATCAAAAGAATCGCATTTTAATGCTGATTTTAAATATATAAGTTTCATCAATTTTAGTCTTACCCATCAAAAGTTACAAGCCTGAGAAAAATTTGCCTTATTTAGGAAAATAGGGGGAAACACCCCCTAAAAGTCGTAGGATCTTAACGAAAATGAAACCATCAGATTCAGCGTATCAGAGAACCCTACTGTAGAAGTTTCAAGCTCCTATCTACAAAAATGTGGAACTTTGTATTTTTTGACGGAAGACAAATCACGGGTGCGTGTTTATTTGTTTGTTTTTTTATTTGTTTTTTTCCCCAGGGGTCATCGTATCGACCAAGTGGTCCTAGACGGAAATGAAAAGTTCTAGTGCCCTTTTTAAGTGACCAAAAAAATTGGAGGGCATCTAGGCCCTCTCCCACGCTCATTTTTTTCCCAAAGTCAACGGATCAAAATTTTGAGATAGCCATTTTGTTCAACATAGTCGAAAACCATAATAACTGTGTCTTTGGGGATGACTTACTCCCCCACAATCCCTGGGGGAGGGGCTGCAAGTTACAAACTTTGACCAGTGTTTACATATAGTAATGGTTATTGGGAAGTGTACAGACGTTTTCAGGGGGATTTTATTTTGTTTGGGGGTGGGGCTGAGGAGAGGGGGCTATGTTGGAGGATCTTTCCTTGGAGGAATCTGTCATGGGGGAAGAAAGATTCAATGAAAAGGGCGCAGGATTTTCTAGCATTACTATAAGAAAACAATGAAAAATAAACATGAAAACTTTTTTTCAAATGAAAGGAAGAAGTAGCATTGAAACTTAAAACGAACAGAGATTATTACGCATATGAGGGGTTCTAAAAATACTTTAGCATAAAGAGCGAGGTATTTAGGAGGAGATAAATACCTTGCTCTTTATGCTAAAGTATTTTTAGTAATTTCAACTATTTATTCTACGGCCTTTCTGATTCAGGGGTCATTCTTAAAGAATTGGGACAAAACTTACGATTTAGTGTAAAGAGCGAGGTATTAACGAGGGTACAAACCCCCTCGTATACATAATAAAAATATAAGGTTATGAAAGTTTGTTACGTAAGTTAATTCTTAAGTTACGTATATTTTTTTACTAATAAAAACGTTCGTTAAAAATTAAAAGTTCTAGTTGCCTTTTTAAGTAACCGAAAAATTGGAGGGCAACTAGGCCTCCTTCTCCACCCCTTATTTATCAAAATCGTCTGATCAAAACTAAGAAAAAGCCATTTAGCCAAAAAAAGAATTAATATACAAATTTCATTTTAATAATTTATGTGCAGAGAGCCAAAACCAAATATGCATTAATTCAAAAACGTTCAGAAATTAAATAAAAAAAACTAATTTTTTTAGCTGAAAGTAAGGAGCGAAATTAAAACTTAAAACGAACAGAAATTACTCCGTATATGAAATGGGTTGTCCCCTCTGCAATCCCTCGCTCTTTACGCTAAAGTTTGACTTTTTGCCACAATTCTACTTTTTAAAACAATTAAAAAAAAATGCTGGAAAATATTAAAAAACAACTAAAAAAATGCCCCCCATAAAAATGCTGGAGCTACTCTCCTGAAGGGGGGTGGGGAATGTCCTGTGTGAATTGTTTAAAGGTTATAGCTTTTACTTATAATATCTAATCCATAACCAATAATTCTCCTAATTCTCTTGCTTGTAGTTGAAATGCCTAATGGGCGCGAGCAACTTGCTATTCCATAGAGGTTTCAAGCTCTTATCTGCAATTAAATAAAAAATAATTTTTTTTACTGAAATTAAGGAGCGACATTAAAACTTAAAACGAAAAGAAATTATTCCGAAAGAGGTTGTCCCCTCCTCAATGCCTCACTGTTTACGCCAAAATTTGACTCTGTCACGACTCTACTTTTAAAGCAATTAAAACAATAATTTCTATTCGATTTAAGTTTTAATGTCGCTCCATACTTTCAGAAAAAACTTTTTTTTCTTTCTTTTTTTTACTTAATTTCTGAAGGTTTTTTACCTAATGTAGGTTAGAATTTGGCTCACTGTATATGAAAATAAAGAAAATTGCATACTAACGTCAATAGATTTGATGTGTATATGAAGGGCTGTCCCCTCCTTAATACCTTGTTCTTTACGCTAAAACTGTTAACACTTAAAAAAAAAACATCCTGTTCTAATTGAACGGCTTATTCTATTGAAATTGAAACTTGATAAATCTAATATAGTCGGAGTCAGCACAATGAGCTGATTCTCTTGATGTATCTGTTGATATTAAAATACCGTTTTTTAGAGTTTCGGTTGCTATGAGCCCAGTTTCTCCTTACTTAAAGTTCGTCACAGTTCACTACCACGAAGTGATTGAAAAATGGTGAATTTTGTGTTTTTTTTGTCAGAAGGATGATCAGATTACAGAATCATCCTTGGGGAAGTCTTTTTTCCCCAAGGATGATCGTATCGAATCCATAGTCCTGAAACATTGGGAGAGGGCTCATTTGAACGGAAATAAAAAATTCTGGTGCTCTTTTTATGTGACCAAAAAAACCGAAGGGCAACCAGACCCCCCTCACACGTCCCTTTTTTTCTCAAAAACCGTTCGATCAAAATTTTATCGAAGGTGATAGGATGATTAAGATAGCCATTTGTTCAGCATCAAACAGTTCGTGGTAACGAACTGTAGTAAGGAGCGACCCGGCTCAATAGTAACCAAAACTCTAAAAAATGGAATTTTGATACCAATAGCTACATCAAAAGAATTGCATTTTAATGCTGGTTTTAAATATATAAGTTTCATCAAGTTTAGTCTTACCCATCAAAAGTTACGAGCCTGAGAAAATTTGCGTTATTTTAGAAAATAGGGGGAAATGGCCCCCAAAAGTCATAGAATCTTAACAAAATCACACCATCAGATTCAGCGTATCAGAGAACCCTATTGTAGAAGTTTCGAGCTCCTATCTACAAAAATGTGGAATTTTGCATTTTTTGCCAGAAGGCAGATCACGGATGCGTGTTTATTTGTTTGTTTGTTTGTTTTTTTTTTGTTTTTTTTTCCCAGGGGTGATTGTATCGACCCAGTTGTCCTAGAATGTTGCAAGAGGTCTCATTCTAACGGAAATGAAAAGTTCTAGTGCCCTTTTTAAGTGACCAAAAAATTGGAGGGCACCTAGGCCCCCTCCCACGCTAATTATTTTCCCAAAGTCAACAGATCAGAATTCTGAGATAGCCATTTTATTCAGCGTAGTCGAAAAACCTTATAACTATGTCTTTGGGGACGACTTACTCACCCACAGTCCCCGTGGGAGGGGCAACAAGTTACAAACTTTGACCTGTGCTTACATATAGTAATGGTTATTGGGAAGTATACAGGCGTTTTCAGGAGGATTTTTTTGGTTTGGGGGAGGGGTTGAGAAGAGGGGGATATTCTGGGGGAACTTTCCTTCGAGAATTTGTAATGGGAGAAGAAAATTTCCATGAAGGGAGAGCAGGATTTACTAGCATTATTTAAAAAAAAACAATTAAAAAATAAAAGTGAAAAAGCTTTTTCAGCTGGAAGTAAGGAACAGCAATAAAACTTAAAACAAACAGAAATTATTACCCATATGAGGGGCTCACCTCCTTCTAATACCTCGCTCTTTACGCTAAAGTATTTTCGGTAATTTCAACTACTTATTCTACGGCTTTTGTGATTCAGGGGGTCATTCTTAATGAATTGGGATAAAATTTAAGCTTTAGTGTAAAGAGCGAGGTACTGACGATGGGGCGAATCCCCTCATATAGGTAATAAAAACATGAGAATACAAAATTTCTTTACGTAAGCTAATTTATAAGTTACGTAAATCTTTTACCAATAAAAAGATTCGTAAAAAATTAAAAGTTCTAGTTGCCTTTTTAATTAACCAAAAAATTGGGGGGCAACTAGGCTTCGTCCCCCGCTCTTTTTTTCTCAAAATCATTCGATCAAAATTATGAGAAAGCCATTGAGCCAAAAAAAAAAAAAATATGCAAATTTCGTTTTGATTATTCCTCTGCGGAGAGCCAAAATCAAAACATGCATTGATTCAAAAACGTTCAGAAATTAAATAAAAAAAACAAGTTGTTTTCAACTGAAAGTAAGGAGTGACATCAAAACTTAAAACGCACAGAAATTACTTCGTATATGAAAGAGGCTGCTTCCTCATCAACGCCCCGCTCTTTACGCTAAAGTTTTTTACTGTTTTAGAAAGAAGAATTGAGAGAAAGAGTCAAACTTTAGCGTAAAGAGCCGGGCGTTGATGAGGAAGCAGCCTCTTTCATATACGAAGTAATTTCTGTGCGTTTTAAGTTTTGATGTCACTCCTTACTTTCAGTTGAAAAAACTTGTTTTTTTTTTATTTAATAGTTGAAAGGTTCCAAAACTATGTGCATATATAAGCGGCATTAACCTATACTCTGTTTCTATGGTTATCAGTTCTAATAAGCAGTACTACAAGATCAAACGTCGCTTGGTGAGAAGAATTTAAGAAATAAAAGGGCATGGTCCCCCTCCGTGGAAATGTAAACCCCCAGCACCCTGATTCAAAGAAGAAAAACCTTTGTGTAGTTTTTCCCGGAGAAAATTTTCCATCTAAAAAACGGAAAAAAAACAGCTCTTAAAGTACAGTGTAATTACTGGGACACCAGCCAAAATTTTGAAAATGACATTTTTTTTTCCATTTTCATGGAAAAATTGTCCCGATCTTCACAAATTTTGATAAGCATCGGTCTTATTGTTTCTTTAAAAAAAAAAAAAAAAAAAAATGTGTTTCTCACGGTATATTTCCGTTTATTGCTGACAATTAACTACAAAAGTTTTTTCCACAAAATACCTTTTTCAAGGAAATGTAAAGAACTCCATTAAACCCAAATTACAAATGAATGGGGATTGTCAGTTTAATATGCATAGGCTCATATTTATATAAGCATATGCTTATAAAATCTTAATATTTTTTTATTTATTAAAGCTATTAAAGAGAAAATTTTGAATTTTTTTGAGTAAAGTGCGAATTACATTCTTGCCTTGAGTAGGCATAGGGGTTATTAGCCCTGGCCATGTTAATTTCTCCACGTTTTAAGTTTGAATCGGTTATTTATTACAATTTCTGTTCGTTTTGGGTATCATTGATTTATTGATGCTGATTTGTGCTAGTTTTACGCTTGGTAGATCATTTGATTCTATTTTTGCTAATTTATGGTTTAAAGGTGCTCTTTGTTTTCCTTGAAAACTTGATATCTTGGAATAAACCCAGGATATCAATTCTAGAAAATACAGGGAGGGAGAGTTGTATCCCAAAGATGGTTTCCGCAAGACCTATACCCACTACTCCATTCTTTCTTTAATGATTTAAGTTGAACGGCAACTCCCCTCAAGACGCAGGTGCGCGTCAAAGGGAATGTTTTCTAAGAAATGTCTGTTACGTCATAGGGAATGTTACCTAATAGAATGTTTAGAATTTCTTCAAATGTTACATAGTTTGGTTTGGGGTGTTACATAATAGGGGTTGTTAGAGTCCACTAGTCAAGCCGGGAAGTTTTTTTTTAAGATATTTTCTTCAAGTCGCTTGTCAAGACGTTTTTAAGATGTTTTCCTTCAAGACAGTTTCATTCACGATTTCTTTAGTTCTTACGTAGTAGGGGAATGTTTGCTTATGTTAAATATGAGTCATTCACGCGTGAACTGCTAGACTTGGGGACCCGGTTGTAACTAAGGGAGGCACACACGTGGGTGTTAGATAATAACGATACACACGTGAGATGTGACGCAATCTTGCGTGACTTTGCTAGATTTATTTTTTGTGATGTAATCTTACGTAGCTGACCGGACTTATTGGGAATGACGCAATCTCGAGTGACATGCTAGAGTTCAGGGCCCCGTGGGGAAATCCTCGCTTGTAATGGAAGAGGGCAAACACGTGGGTGCTACGTAATGGCACTACACACGTGAGATGGTATGTAATGGTAACGCAAATGAGGGATTTGACGAAATATTACAAGTGGGTGTTACGTAATGACGGGGGGCACATGGGATGTTGCGTAATATATAATGGCAAAGACGTGAGATATCAAGTAACGGCAGTAAACACGTGGGGAACAACATAATACTTAGAGAGATTTCATTTAAATTTTTACAAGGTATTTTTTTCCAAGGCGTTTTTCTCAGAAAACCTTTATATTCCAATTATTTTGTTCCCGTTAGGATTCGAAAAGGTCATTTCTATCCAATCGAATTTCGCCCTAGACAGCTGGACCAGCTCAAAATAACCTATTATACGCATACTTGAATGATTTAATGTATTGTGTGTTCCCATACGTTTGCAATAATTGAGATGCAGAGAGGACAATTGATTACTAGAAATTGCATAGGCTTGGTATTCCTGCTCGTTAAGTAATGCCTTTAGAAAATGTTATCAGATAATATTGCAAGGTACTGTTAGCGTTTTTTAGTAGCCGAGTCTATTACACTGTTGGAAGTTTAATTTGCTATCAGGGGGAAATGAAGGCGAGAGGGGCTACAAGATTCTTAAATTGCGTAAATGATTACCTACCGAAGTTTTCCCCTAAAACAATAAATCAAAGGGATACAGACTTTTGTATATATAACTTGCATTATAAAAAAATATAAAACTATATTAAAACACAGAAAAAACACTTAAAACTCAACAAACGAAAAAACGAAATGTATAAGAACCTGACATGGGATAAAAATATGTGCAAAAAGAACCATGAATTAAAGAAAGGTGGTGGTCCTAGCAACCAATTCCAGGGAGGGTTGATAGTAGAAGTAAGTTTAGGCCCTATTAAGAGCTATTTCTGAGAGCTTTTAATGAAAATACCGCATCTCTTTGAACCAAGACTATGCATATTCAAGCCACCGTCACAATATTTGGTTAGCCCACCCTAGCAAGCAATGCTAGAGGGAGGGGTTGCTATTAGACATAAAATTAAGCAGTATTTTGAGAGGTCCTAATGAAATTTCCTCCTTTACTATAGCTAAGTGTTAGATTTCAGTACCGCCTCCACCGAAAAATTCATTTAACACCTCCACCTTAACTTTAAACTGAAGAAGATGTAGTCCAAGCAATTCACGCCACCGTGGCAATATATGGCTGCCCCGTAACAACCCTATGATACGCGTTATCATTCCTAAGACATATCCAGACATTTCCTGATAAGAAATTATTCTTTGAGTCCATTGACTCGTTTTCGTAAGAAAACCCTTTCGTATATCCCCAAAACACTTCACACCACCACGACATTACGAGGCTCCTCCCCGTGGCATCCACGTGGCACTCGTTATTATCTATAAGGCCTTTTCAACCTTTTCCCACAAAAATAAGCTTATAAATCGAGAATTGAAAACTGTTTTTATTTGAATTCATAGAATGTGATAGTCCAAGGCAATTCACACCACTTTGAATTTAAAACATTTCTTGAACGAGCCTCCTCCTTTTTCCCGATGGTTTTATAAATTTGGCTGCATGAAGACACCCTGCGGCACCCGTCATTATCATTTAAGTGTTTTCTGATGCTTGAATACCCCAGTAAATACATTTTTATTTTTTGCTACTATTATTTTCCGACGATCCCCAACCGGTGTTATACTATGGATAGCACTCGGGACCCTCCGCCCCCCCCCTCAATTTGATGGCCCCAAACGCCAATTCACCCCACCATGGCAATATATGGCTGCCCCATGACAACCCTATGATACGCATTATCATTCCTAAGATATTCTTCCTAGATATTTTCTTAATAAAATTATGCTAAAAGTCTATTGATTCGTGTTTCTCTGTAAGCAAATCCTTTGGTGATGCCCCGAAAACACTTCAGCCCACCATGGTATTACGCGGCTGCCCACCGTGGCATCCAAATAACATACACCATTATCTCTAAGGCATTTTAAATCCTTTTCCCACAAAAAATAAGCTTAAAAATCTAAAATTGAACGATGTTTTTATTTGAAGAGCGGGACTTAGCGTTTCATTGTTAGACTGTGATAGTCCAAGACAATTGAAACCGCTTAGAATTTAAAGCATCTCTTGAACTAGCCTCCTCCTTGTTTCCAATGGTTCTATGGAAATTGGTTGCACGGTGTCTCCCTGAGGCACCCGTCATTAGCATTTAAGCGTTTTCTGACGCTTGAATACTCCAATAGATATATGTATTCTTTTTGGTGTTATTATTCCCCGACTATTCCCAACCTTTTTCACACTATTACTGGACCCCTGGCACCCTTTCATCGTTCCTAAGGTATTTTCCAAATATTTCCTTATTAAAAAGCATGTATTAAATACAATGGCTCATGTTTTTCTAAGCCATCCCTTTGTAATACACCATCACCACCGGGCTGCACAACCACTGACCCTTGAATCCTCTAGCACCCGCTCATCATTCCTAAGACATTTTTTTAGATATTCCCTCAACAAAATTATGCTTCAATTCCTTTTATTCGTGTTTTCACACCTCAATAGTCCTTGATAAACCATCCCAACTCACACCACCATGTCACAGTAATAATGAACATCGTGCACCCTTTGAAACCCCCTCATCGTTCCCAAGACATTTTCAGGATATTTTTTCGTTAAAAATCGTGCATTGAACCCAATGATTTATGTTTTCACAACCCAGTGCAGCCCTTTCTAGTGTCTCTAACAGCCCCTCTTCATTCCTAAGACATTTTCCAGATATTTTCTTGTTAAAAATATGATTTAAATCCCATGGTTCAGGTTTTTTCAAGTTAACCCTCCATGATGCACAATCTGAATTCACGCTACCGTGCCAGACTATCACCGCCCCCCATGTAACACCTTCTGGCACCCCTATCCCCTTCATCATTCCTAAAACATTTCGTGTTTTCGTAATCCAGAACTCCGTGATACATCATGTCAATTCACACCACCACGTCACACTATCACTGCACCTTCTAGCACCCCTTTGACACCCCCTCGTCATTGTTGATACATTTTTTCAGAAGTTTTCCTGTTAAAAATCATGCATTAAATCCAACGGCTCATGTTTTTGCAAGTCGATCCTCAATGTGATGCCCTTCATGGTAATTCACATCACAATTTTTCAGATATTCTCTTAATAAATTTAGGCATAACGTCCATTGATTCGTATTTTTGCAAGCTAACCCCAAGTTATACACGGTGCAATTCACTCCATCGTGGCATAATGTATCCCCCCAATGGTTCCCCACTGGCGTGCACTATCACACCTAATACATTTTTAACCTTTGCCGATTCCAGAAATTTGGCATGTGGTTGCCTCCTTGGTAATCTATGGCTAGTTATCGACAATAGCTACTTTATTGTAAGTTTTCCAACCATATCATTTGTACATTGGAAGGATAAACGCTTACGTCTGTATTTTAAAAGGTAAAGATGGAATACTGCAAGAAAGTGTGTGTTCATGATAAAGTTGTCGTTGCCATGAACGCTGACAAAGAGAAATATTTTAACGATGAAACAAGCATGAATGGGGATTTTATTGGAAACGTGTGCGTGCGATGTCATACCAGCAAGCTCTTAAATTCCGTTGGAACACAAAAAAATTAATATTACTACTGGTGGTGGATATGCGAGAGCAATATCTCCAGAGTTGATAACAGATAAGGAAATGCGAACTTAAAACTTTTAGTTGATAACCAAGGCAATTCCTGCTGGTAACATGTTAACCCTTCATAGATCCTATTACCATATTTCTGGCATTAGCATTCAAAAGAAGACAAAAAGAAGACAAGCCTACTCCACCACCTATGTCATTACCCATGTCTTATCCAAGTGCCAATATTGGAACCTATGTAAAAATAATGCAGTAATAGACAATGAAACCACAAGTAAAATAAACACACACCAACTGCAACCCACCTATAACTAACCCAGGCACCCACAACCAACGTTTCCGATCCCGTGTACATACAATCAACCTGTTTTAACAGCTAGAAAAAAAATGTGGTTGAGTATTTCATACGAACTCGCATCGTTTTTTAAGGATTCGGCCTTTTCTTACGTGCAACTACGTTAGGTTAACTTTACCTAGTTGTAGGTTATGTTAACCTAACCTATTAGCACGTAAGAAAAAATTCCCCCTTCATATGCCTCTAACTCTAAAGAGAATCCGATTCATCTCTCTCAGACTTTGGTAAAAACGTAATTCACCTACTTCAGACTCTAGTATACCGCTTGTGAGCTGGTAGTAGTGTCGGTGTGTGACTGAATCTTGATAAAATCCCACTTCATATGTCTCTAACTCTAAAAAGCCATTACTCTCTGACTTTGTTAAAAACCTAATTCACCGTTTTCAGATTCTAGTGTACAATATATATTATATCATGTCTTGTAATGTTATTTTAAGACAACTCAAAAAACATCAAAAAAATTCCCCACAAACATTATTTTTCTAATAGTAAAAATCATATATATATATATATATATATATATATATATATATATATATATATATATATATATATATATATATATATATATATATATATATATATATATATATATATACATCATCTTCATTTCGTATTTCAAAAATATCACAAGTGAGTTTCTTTTGTTGATAATATATTTAATGTCGTTTTAAGATATATAATAATTATTAGATAAAGTCTCCCCCCCCAAAAAAAAGGTGAAAGGACTTCTAAGTAAAAAAAAAATCAAGGTTCAAAAAATAATTCTAAGTTCAAAAGCAGGGGGGCAAAAAGTTTGGCGGAGGGATATTGGGGAACCCTTGGAGTTTGAGACATTGATGACCATAAGTTTTTTCCAGAAAAATTGCATGGCAACTGATTCTTTGGTTACTTAAGTTCGCTGGTTTACTTTACCCAAGTGCATGTCATAAGAAAAAAAGGGTAGCAGATTGCTCACCTTTTGATTCATTAAAATTCAGTTCATATTCAACCAAATAAAAAATTTATTCATATAATTGTCGTGACCTGAATATTAAGTATTATGATAACTGGTCATTCCTCTTGTTCAGTGAAGCTCGAATATAATTTGTCTCAATGCTCTTAGTCTTTGTAAAGATGATGATGAAGACTTGGATCATTTTCTCCGGAAATGCCCGGTGCTCTTGGATTTACGGGAAATTTATTTGCATGGGATTAATTTGATGCTTCCGGGTATTCTACAAAATAGTAACCCAACCACAATATTTCGAGTGGGAGTATATATAGAAAAATCTTTAATAAGAAGAAAAAGTTTTATATGATTAATTTCTTTTGTAGTTAGATTAGGTACTTTTTGCGTTGAATTCTGTTTTTTTTTTTTGTGCGTGTTCGTACTGTTGTTAATTTCCTTGCTTGTCTGTTATTTATTTATATTTTGTGTGTATATGGCCCACGGGTTTTTGAAATACACTTATCTATCTATCTATCTATCTATATATTTATCATATCCTGACAGGAATATGTAGGTCATTGACCCACATTTTGTGCTAAGACATTTCTGCTAATGATGTTCGCCAGGGCCGTATTAGGGCCAAACAATTTTTGGACGATATTGCTATTAAATTTTCTTCATTCAGTTATTGACTGAGACCGATCTTCTTCCATTGACTTTGCGTCATTTATTTCCATGAGCTGATTGACTCAACCTTTTTACCGACTCATTTTTTTTTTTTACTGACTTGACTTTATTCACACGTGAGTTCTTTTGGTAATTGCGCAAAACAAATAGATCATGTGGATTATCAATATTGACTAAACCTTCGGTACCAAGGCCCCGTGGAGTGTTGCGGCTAGTGTGGTCCATCGTTCACAATAGCAGAGCAACATGGCAAGCATTGCTGGTTAATAAATTTGTATGCTCCTGTATTACGCTTGCTGATGTGTTATAATTATACTAAGTTAATATTTGCATGGTCAACGTGTAATTAGTGAACTTCCGAAATAAGTTCTGTTTTTACAAATAATCGTCAAATTCTGTATTCGTATTATTTTGTTTGTATCTGTATTAAGACTGTTTACTATTTACTGCGGTTAAAGGGCATCCATTAACTATGGTCGCTTCTTTCGACTATTACATAAAAAAACTAGTTTTTTTAACTGAAAGTAAGGAGCGACATTAAAACTTAAAACGAACAGAAATTACTCCCTATATGAAATGGGTTGTCCCCTCCGCAATCACTCGCTCTTTACGCTAAAGCTTTTAATTGTTTTAAAAAGGAGAATTGTGGCAAAGAATCAAACTTTAGCGTAAAGAGCGAGTGATTGCGGAGGGACAACCCATTTCATATAGGGAGTAATTTCTGTTCGTTTTAAGTTTTAATGTCGCTCCTTACTTTCAGTTAAAAAAACTAGCTTTTTTTATGTAATTTCTGAGCGTTTTTGAATTAATGCATGTTTGGTTTTGGCTCTCCGCACATAAATTATTAAAATGAAATGTGTATATTAATTCTTTTTTGGCTAAATGACTTTCTCTTAGATTTGATCAGACAATTTTGAGAAATAAGGGGTGGAGAAGGAGGCCTAGTTGCCCTCCAATTGTTCGGTTACTTAAAAAGGCAACTAGAACTTTTAATTTTTAACGAACATTTTTATTAGTAAAAAATATACGTAACTTAAGAATTAACTTACGTAACAAACTTTCATAATCTTATATTTTTATTATGTATACGAGGGGGTTTGTACTCTCGTTAATACCTCGCTCTTTACACTAAATCGTATGTTTTTTTCCCAATTCTTTAAGAATGACCCCTGAATCAGAAAGGCCGTAGAATAAATAGTTGAAATTACTAAAAATACTTTAGCATAAAGAGCGAGGTATTTATCTCCTCCTAAATACCTCGCTCTTTATGCTAAAGTATTTTTAGAACCCCTCATATGCGAAATAATCTCTGTTCGTTTTAAGTTTCAATGCTTCTCCTTCCTTTCATTTGAAAAAAACGTTTTCATGTTTGTTTTTCATTGTTTTCTTATAGTAATGTTAGAAAATCCTGCGCCCTTTTTCTTTGAATTTTTCTTTCCCCATGACAGATTCGTCCAAGGAAAGATCCTCCAACATAGCCCTCTCCCCTCGGCCCCACCCCCAAAATCAAAAAAATCCCCCTGAAAACGTCTGTACACTTTCCAATAACCATTACTGTATGTAAACAATGGTCAAAGTTTGTAACTTTCAGCCCCTCCCCCAGGGATTGTGGGGGAGTAAGTCATCCCCAAAGACATACTTATTATGGTTTTCGACTATGCAAAACAAAATGGCTATCTCAAAATTTTGATTTGTTGACTTTGGGAAAAAAATGAGCGTGGAAGGGGGCCTAGGTGCCCTCCAATTTTTTTGGTCACCTAAAAAGGCACAAGAACTTTTCATTTCCGTTTGAATGAGCCCTCTTGCAACATTCTAGGACCACTTGGTCGATACGATGACCCCTGGAAAAAAAAACAACAAACAAACAAATAAACACGCACCCGTGATTTGTCTTCTGGCAAAAAATACAAAATTCCACATTTTTGTAGATAGGAGATTGAAACTTCTACAGTAGGGTTCTCTGATACGCTGAATCTGATAGTGTCATTTTCGTTAAGATTCTACGACTTTTAGGGGGTGTTTCCTCCTATTTTCTTAAATGATGCAAATTTTCTCAGGCTGAAAAACGTCCCACTGAAAACGTCTGTACACTTCCCAATAACCATTAGCCTACTGTATGTAAACACTGGTCAAAGTTTGTAACTTGCAGCCCCTCCCCCAGGGATTGTGGGGGAGTAAGTCATCCCCAAGGACATAGTTATTATAGTTTTCGACTATGCTGAACAAAATGGCTATCTCAAAATTTTGATTTGTTGACTTTGGGGAAAAAATGAGCGTGGGAGGGGGCCTAGATGCCCTCCAATTTTTTTGGTCACTTAAAAAGGGCACTAGAACTTTTCATTTCCGTTAGAATTAGCCCTCTTGCAACATTCTAGGACCAATTGGTCGATACGATGACCCCTGGGAAAAAGAAAAAAAGAACAAAAAAACAAACAAATAAACACGCACCCGTGATTTGTCTTCTGGCAAAAAATACAAAATTCCACATTTTTGTAGATAGGAGCTTGAAACTTCTATAGTAGGGTTCTCTGATACGCTGAATCTGATGGTGTCATTTTCGTTAAGACTCTACGACTTTTAGGGGGTGTTTCCCCCTATTTTCTTAAATAAGGCAAACATGTTGTTCAATTTTGATGGAATTCATTTTGAGAAAACTAATGTTAGATACAGTTCTTGAAAGACCCTTCTATCTAAGTTGGAAAACATACTCTGTCGTTTCATAAAGAAATTAAATAAAAACACAAGTTTTTTTAACTGAAAGTAAGGAGCGAAATTAAAACTTAAAACGAACAGAAATTACTTCGTATATGAAAGGGGCGCTTCCTCATCAACGCTCCGCTCTTTACGCTAAAGCTTGACTCTTCCAACTCTACTTTTTAAAACAGTAAAGAACTTTAGCGTAAAGAGCGGAGCGTTGATGAGGAAGCGCCCCTTTCATATACGAAGTAATTTCTGTTCGTTTTAAGTTTTAATCTCGCTCCTTACTTTCAGTTAAAAAAACTTTTTTTTTTATTTAATTTCTTACCGTTTTTGAATCAATGCATGTTTTGATTTTGGCTCTCCGCAGATGGATAATTAAAACGAAATTTGCATATTTTGGCTAAATGGCTTTCTCATAGTTTTGATCGAATGATTTTGAGAAAAAAAGAGCGGGGGTAGAGGCCTAGTTGCACTCCGGTTTCTTGGTTACTTAAAAAGGCAACTAGAACTTTTAACATTTTACGAATGTTTTTATTAGTATAAGATATACGTAACTTACAAATTAGCTTATGTAACGAACTTTTGTATTCTAATGTTTTTATTACGTATATGAGGGGGTTCACCCCCTCGTCAGTACCTCGCTCTTTACACTGAAGCTTAAATTTTGTCCCAATTCCTAAAGAATGACTCCTGAATCACAAAAGCCGTAGACTAAATAGTTGAAATTACTAAAAATACTTTAGCGTAAAGAGCGGGGTATTAGGAGGAGGTGAGCCCATTTTATGCGTAATAATTTCTGTTCGTTTTAAGTTGTAATGCTTCTCCTTACTTTCAGTTGAAAAAACTTTTTCATATTTATTTTTTCAAATCCTGCGCTCCCTTCATGAAAATTTTCTTCCCCCACGACAAATTCCCCCAACATATCTCCCTCTTCTCAACCCCCCCCCCACCAACCTAAAAATCCCCATGAAAACGTATGTACACTTCCAAATAACCATTACTATATGTAAGCACTGGTCAAAGTTTGTAACTTGTAGCCCCTCCCACAGGGACTATGGGGGAGTAAGTCGTCCCCAAAGACATAGTTATAAGGTTTTTCGACTACGCTGAATAAAATGGATATATCAGAATTTTGATCCGGTGACTTTGGGAAAATAATTGGCGTTGGAGGGGGCCTAGGTGCCCTCCAATTTTCTTGGTCACTTAAAACGGGCACTAGAAATTTTCATTTTCATTAGAATGAGCTCCCTCGCAAGATTCTAGGACCATTGGGTCGATACGATCACCCCTGGGGGAAAAAAACAAAAAACGAACAAATAAACACGAATCCGAAATCTGTATTCTGGCAAAAAATGCGAAATTCCACATCTTATAGATAGGAGCTTGAAACTTCTACAATAAGGTTCTCTAATACGCTAAGTCTGATGGTGTGATTTGACCTTTAGGGGGTGTTTCCCCCTATTTTCAAAAAGGAGGCAAATTTTCTCAGGCTCTTAACTTTTGATGGGTAAAACTAATCTTGATGAAACTTATATATTTGAATTCAGCATTAAAATGCCAATATTTTTATGTAACTATTGGTATCAAAATTCCATTTTTTAGAGTTTTGTTTACTATTGATCCGGGTCGCTCCTTACTACAGCTCGTTACCACGAACTGTTTGATTTACTTCTGAGTTGCCGAAAAAAGTGAAGCGCGGTGACAACTTTCAAAATGATTCTTTAGTGCACTGCTTATTTTCAGATATAGAAGAGTACATGTCTCCTTGCTTACTTTTCGCGACATTATACGTTTAAAATACGATAAACGTATATATATATAATATGAATTTACGTCTAAAATAAGATAAGTAAAAAAGTAAAAATATAGCAAGAGTTTTACGTCCAAAATATGATAAGAATGTTATAAAAAATACTAGCTTACCCGTCTCGCATTCCTGCTATCTCCTAAGAAAGGAAATTCAAGACCACAAAAAATAAAATAGATCATTCGATATTTGTTTATTCGAGTTCTTTCAAAAATATAACGTTTATTGTTTAATCGTATTGTATGTATACAAATAACACCAAAAGGTTTATGGCCACCCTTAAAATGGCCACCTACAGCTGTCCATGTGAGAAGCACTGGTTCTTCAAATTTATTCCACAAATTTTGTTCCTGTCTTGAGAAGGCGGGGGGGGGGTGTCAGCCCTATTCATGTCAATTTTTGCTCGTTTTGAGTTTGACTCGGTAATTTATTATAATTTCTGTTTGTTTTGGTTTTTTTATTTATTTATTGATGGTGATTTGCGGTATTTTGCGCTAGAAAAATTATTTCAGTTTATCTCTGCTAATTTTTGGCTTAATAGAGCTCTTTACTTTTCTTTTAAAAATTCGTTTTGTAGGAACAGCTTTTTTAATTTAATTTCTGTTCGTTTCTGATTGACACAGTCTTGTTCATTGAAAAACTTATATTTTATATCTTTTAATTTTTTTATAAGAATCGATAGTTTGTGCGCTGGAGAAACTTTTTTAACAATTATTGATCTGGAGACAAATAGTATTATTTGATTTAATTTTATACCTCCTCAAGTTGACCTGAAACATAACTTAATATCATTCCCGGAAGTTTCAACTTTATACCCCTAGTTGTTCTAGAGATATTGCTGAGGTAACTTTATGGCAAGTATACACACAGTGACTTTTTATTTAGTTTTAAAGCAACATTTAAAATTCAAGGATAATAGCTCAATTGCTTAATTATGGAAGATTGATGTACCCAATATCTCTTGAGACATCTTTTCTGGACCTTCCTACTGTGCTCAACAAAATAGCTGCCTATACATTTTGACTTGATGTGTTTGGAAAAGAAATGGGCTTAGGAGAAGGGCTGCTTGGTATCCAATCCCTCTTTATTCTTTTAAGGGGAAATATAACTTTTAATTTCAAATCGAATTACCTCCTTTAAAAGTTTCAATGATATTTTTAGCTATTATAAAGAGTGGGGCTCCGTGTGATATTGCTTACCTGCCCGTTTGAAAACTTTCATGCACATGTTGTTTTTTTTGTGCATTTGAAACATCTCCAAGATACCCCTAACAATTCAGTAATGTAAGCGGTTCTTGCAATATTGCTTTGTCTCCTTTTAGAAAATCCGCATACTCATGGTTTGCGTTGAATTTGTTCAAAATCTGCCTAAACATTCCTTAAAAGCTTCAGCTTAATACTCTTAGCTTGCGTAGTAGCAATAGCTGTAGTAGCTATAGTAGCAGTATGCACATAGCACATTTGCTTTCTTCAATTTCCCCTTCAACACACGTTGGAAGTTTCAACTTAATACCATCAACCGTTCCTAAAGCATTTCTGATACGTCCTCTTGACAACCTGTTTGGGCACAAGGTGTTTCGATTTAATTCCAAACAGTTTCAAAATTTTCCGCCTTTATACCTTTAGTTTTAATAGATGTAGCAATATTAGAAGTAATAATAGCAGTAGCAGTGGTAGTAGTAGTATGAGTGGAAGCTGTAGCATCAGGATGCAAATATTTCTTGGGAGTTAGTTCAACATCCCCACAACAAGCCCTGTTAGTTTCAATTTCACACACCAAACTGTTCTTAAGTCATTACTGTTACGCTCTTTTGAAAAACTGAATACATATGACGTGTTGTGATTCAGTTCACCTCCCCCCTCAAAATTCCGTGAAGTTTCATCTTTATACTATTAGGTATAATTGCAATAGTAGTCACAGTAGCAGTATTAATGTTACTAGTAGTAGTGCTAATAGTAATAGCATTGGTCCTAGCAGCAGCAGTAGTATTAGCATATTACCTTTTGCTCAGTTGAACATCCCTCTCATCAAGTCCTGGATGTTTCAACTAAATAGAACTAGCAATTGCTATGACATTGCCAATATTTCCATTTGATACCCTATATGTTTATATGCTTATTGAAACTTTTGTCTCAATGCTCTTAGTCTTACAATTAGCAGCAATAGAAGTTGTAGTTGAATTAGAAGTAGTAGTACGAATATTAAATGTAGCAGTGATATTAGTACTATTAGTAGCATGCACATATTGTCTTTTGGTCAGATGACCTTCCCCTTTAAGCATTCTCTGAAAGTTCCGACTTAATACCCAAATCAATTCTCTTGACACAATCTTTTGATATTATACAACCACATATCATCTCTTAATTTAGTTTGAACTTCCCCTAAATAGTGTAAATGCATTAGTGTGGTGTAGTAGTGAGGGGAGCTGTAGCAGTAGTTGTAGCATGAAAATATTGCCTTTTTGATCACCTCCCTTATCATTTCCTGAAAGTTCCAAATTAATATACTAAGTCATTCCTAAGTTACGCCCTTTTGACAATCCGTCTACACATAATGTGTTTGGATTTAGTTCAACACCCCACTCAAAATTCTCTGAAAGCTTCACACGAAGTTCCTTCGTCTTTATGGAAAGTAAAGTTCAAAATACACACCTTTCGTAATAATATATTCTATACGTAAACAACGAACGAATTTTCCTGGAGGTTGACATCCCCAAAAACATAATTACTGGATATTTCAACAATTCTGAGCAAAATAGCTCTCTTAATATTATAATTGGATGTGTTTCGGGGAATAATAAGACCAGAGGGAATGGTTTCCCTGTATTTACTTTTGATTCTTAAAAAGGTTCACTAGAACTTCACCGAGTTCCAATCAAATAAGCCCTCTCAGATCCGAAGTTTATACGACTACCCGTTCCATAAAATCGTGTATGTTGTGGGGCATAACTTATAACCCTTGCTTCTGGGCTCTAAGGGGTCGTGTCCATCCTGAAAACATTCTTCAATGCTCTTTGAACTATAGTGAACAAAATGGCCGTCTCACAATTTCGATCGGATGCGTTTGGTGAAAAGAGGATGTCAGGGAGTGGAGTTAGTTGCCCTCTATCACTTTTGACCTTTGAAAGGGAACTAGAACAATACATTTCCAAACAAATTAAATTTCTTTGAAATACACACGACCATTCCTTCCATAAAAAATTATATGCCCCGGGGGCATAGCTTAAAACCCTTTCCCCCACACTTTGGGTGTCGTTTCAACCCCAAAGGCCTTGTTATGTGATTTTTGGATTATTTTTTGAACAATAGTCATTTCACATTTTCATCATATGCATTTGCGGAAAAAACGACGTGTGTGTTTGTGTGGTAGTCGTTTTTGGGTGGTCGTTTCAACCACAAAGGCCTTGTTATGTGATCTTTGGGTCATTTTTTGAACAATGGCTTTTCAAATTTTTATCAGACCCATTTTTGGAAAAAAACGACATGTCTGTGCGTGTGGTAGCTGCCTTCCAATCCCTTTGACTCTTAAAAGGGGCACGAGAACTTCTTATTTCTAATCCACTGAACCCCCTCCGAAGATAATACGCCCACCCTTTCTATAAAAAACCTTGTGTGCCCCCAGGCGTAACTTACAACTCTTGCCCTTAGGCCTGTGGGAGGGTTGTCATCTTCAAAGCCATAATTTCCGGACCTTCAACTACACTGTTTTTCTTAAGTTTTCAACAACTGGTTTTCTTAAGATTTCGATTGGATATTTTTAGGGAAGTCATGGGCGTGGTGGGGCTTGTTGTCCCCAATTACTTCCGACTATTAAAGAGGGCATTAGCCCTTTCAATTTCCGATCCAATAAACCCTTTTTCCTAGTTTCTAAAACGACTCTTTCTATACGAAGTGCCCTGATCTCAAACCAAAAAAAAAGAATAAGACATTGTGCCCACATCGCTCTGTCCTTAGGTGGTGCTATCCCAGTGCCTATGATTTCCTTTCGTTTTGGGTTTTATTTATATATTGATGGCGATAGTTTTACGATCATAAGATTATTTGACTATATTACTGCTCATTTTTGGCTTAGTGGAGCTGTTTACATTCTCAAGAATTTATTTAGTGGAAAAAGCTTTTTGTGAATTAATTTTATGTAAGAAATCGAACTTAAAACGAACTAAAATTATTGTGAACGAAATAATAAAAACTAAGCAGAGACAATAAAGTCAAAGAAAGACAAAATAAAGTCAAAGAAAGAAAAAAAGAACTAAAATGATCTAAATGATTGTGTATTGGATCTACCCGAACCGCTAGATTTTCTTTTTTTTGTGCTCATTGCCATCGGCAATTCTTTCTGAGGCAAAAGGCACATATTCTTAAACTGATAAACTGGAATGCACTTCATTTTAGACGGTTTGTTTTCGGTTCGCTTTGGAATTACCAAAATCATCTAGATTTTGGCCAAATTCAGCCAAAACCATCGAAATTAGTCTATAAACTTTGGCGCATAGATGTATTTTGGTGCATTGCATAAATGTGAAATACTTGAGTTGTAGGAATAATTTTTTGCGTTATAATTTTTTTTGATATCTGAGGAGCATTAGAACCAGAAAAAGATTGACCTTCATCTTTATATGCATTTGGATTACTCAGGCCTCCCAAAAGTTCTCTCTTTTATGGTGCAGTCTTGTGAACCTATCTCAAGAAAATTTTGGGCGGTCGTTGAGCACATTTTGTAGAAAATGGACCCCTGTGTTCTTTTTTCGGAAAGAAATCATCGAGACAGGAAAATGACATCATTAGTTTCCCCCCAAGGCTTACAGTTTAATGATAAATTGCTTAGATTGAGCTAGATCTTTTGCCAAAATATGTGTCGAGGCAAATATTTATTTCAAGGCAGCCGACATTCACGAGTGAAATTTGTTGCTTTTTCATAAATAACCTGCAACTGATCATCTAAGTTTACTGCATAAAACTTTGGTTTGGTTCAGGAGTTTCTAGGTGTTTAGAGTTTCTAGGTTTTTGAGAGTTATCCAGTTCATAAAAGCTTTTTTTCCAACACATAGTTAAAGGCTTACCTTAATGGTTCCCCATCCCGCAACACCATTTTCTGTTGTCATAAATGGCTCATAATATGGATACTATGATGGGGAGTACTATGTACCGTATGTAAGGATGCATCCAGGATTTTCTGGGGGTTGTATTTTTGTTCGGTTTTGCAAAACAGAAATATACAAAATACATAAAAATTTGTTTATAGGCGTTCTTCATACTTTTTTACAACTTGGATAACGCTTTTTTTGGGAGGGGGGGGAGAGAACTCAACCCGGGTAACTCGCTGGATACAACCCTGACTAAATGTATGTATTTACGTGTGCTAGAATTTTTGGAGACACTTTAAAGGGTGTAGAACCCTCAAAAAGTTCAACTTTAGCGAAAATTGGGAGGGTTAAAGAACGGGTAGCCCCCTTCATACACGCAATGAATTCTGTTCGATTTAAGTTTTAATTTTGCCCCTTACTTTTAGTAGAAAAAATTACCTTTTTAAAATTAATTTTGACATTTTCCAAAGAATTCCAAGACAACCTTTCCCTCCCCAGCACAAAATGTTTCATAAGGCACAAAATACCTTTAATGCACCTTCATATTAATGGCTAGATATCCATACAAGTATCCGGCAAACATCTATATTTGTGTATGAAAGTCTGAATAAATCGACATGAGAACACCACTTTCGAGACGCAGTTTTGATTCAGTGTTCACCAGAAAATAATTTCTTGTATGCTTTTTGATAATTGAAATAAATAAAATAAATTAGTTTGATTTTGTGTTGAAAGAAAAGTTTGGACACTAGTGTTTAAGAAAATCAAATAAAAAAAAAACAAATGTTTTTTTTTTCAGTTGAAAGTAAGGAACAACATTAAAACTTAAGGCGAACAGAAATATTTCCATATATGAGGGAGCTGCCCCCTTCTTAATATCGTGTTCTTCACGCTAAGGTTTTCTAGTACTTTTAAAAAGGTTTCTTGTTCTAGTTATCGGACCTTGTTTTTTCGGAATTGTTCTTAAGGAATTGGGGCAAAAAATCAAACTTTAGCCTGAAGAGCGAGGTATTGAGGAGGGAAATACCTCATCATATATTAAATAATTTCTGTTTATAAGTTTTAATGTTGCTCCTTACTTTAAGAAGATTTATTTTTATTCCATGTATGATCGTCTTTCAAATAATGAAGGAAAGACCGCCTCCTCCTCCGTGGAAAACCCCGCTTACAAAAGAATTCCTCCATGGAAAGTTCGTCCAGCGTAAATCCTCCTCCGGAAAGTTCCCCCCAAACAATTCCATCCTCGCTGAAATTATCCCCTCGAAAAGTTCTTGCGGAAGATACTGCCGCAAAAATTCTCCTTAGCTTACTTTTTTGGAAAAAAGAAACACTTGTTTTTATTTATTTTCAAATTGTTTTCCAATTATGCTGAAAATAATATTCTTCGTGGAAAATTTTAACTTGACCCTCACCCTCCTTAGGAAGTTTCTACATCGGAAAGTCCCCCCTCCCCGCAGAAAAATCCCCTGACATTTCCAACCCCGCTAAAAATTTCCTTATAAGAAATTCCCCTGGAGCATTTTCTCAAGTAAATTGAGTCACCAAAGAGAAAGTAGGACAAGTAAGAAGAATTTCGCAATGGAATTTTTGTAAATTTATGCCGTGTAAAATATCCCCTGGAAAGTTTACCCCCGGAACGTGCCTCGCCACAGAAAAATCTTCTCGTGGAAAATCACCCCCCTGCACCCCTTTCCCTGGGAGCTGTGGGGGATCAAGTCATCCTCAAAGGTATAATTATTGGATCTTTTGACTATGATAAACAAAATAGCCATCTCGAGATTTTGAATGTCTGTCTTTTGGAAAAATGGACGTAGGAGGGGGGCTAGTATTCTCTAATCTTTTTGGTCACTTAAACAGGGCACTAGAATATTTTTATTTTCATTGAATGAGCCGTTTTTCGATCTTCTAGGACCATTGGTTCGACATGATTGCCTCTGAAAAAAAATGTATCCGTGATCTTTCTTCTGTCAAAAAAAATACAAAACTCCGCGTTTTTGCAGATGGGAACTTGAAACCTCTATAGTAGGGTTCTCTGATACCCTCAATGTGATGGTGCTATTCCTTGACTTTATGGGGTTTTCTTACCTTTTTCGAAAAATAGGGAAACATCGAACAGGTGAACTGTTTGATGCTGCATTTCCTGGCTTAGTAGTCTGTTCTTCAAGTTTTAATTGAAGTTTATCAATCCTCCCGACCGAAGATCTTCTGCTGAAGGTTTACTGACCCATGGCAAATTCTGTTCCGTAAGATAACGAATGAGAAAATTGACTTAGAACATTAAAGCCAACCATCAGGTTTTTTTGTAATAACTTCCTGTATTGTCAATTTCAAAAATGCATTTTGATGGTTCATTATTCGTCGTTTCAACAAAACCAGTATTAAAGCAAACGATTAATGTATACTAGACACAAGTAAATAGTAACAACGCTTTGTGCACGAGTGCCAATTAGGGATTGCAGGAGACATGAACTTCCCTGTATTTTTCCCATACCTTTTTTGGTATTTTTACTGAAAAAAAAAATCCCCTCTCCATAGTCTGTTAAGCTACTTTTTTTCGTACCCTCACTGGAAAAATGCCAGATTAACTGGTATTGAGGGCTCAAGAGTCAACATAAAAAGGTATTTGTTGGGGCATGAGTATAATACTATGAAGGAAGTTTATGAGATGCAAAACATTTAAGTCTATTTTAAATGCGGTTTAGAAGAGAAATGTGAGTTGTAGGTAGCGGCTGTGGCAGGTTTTGAGATAAGAGCTGGATGAGGAACTCCGTCATAATTGGCATGACATTAAATTAGGTCAAAGCATAAGATATACGTAAATTGGTAGGGGATACAAAGATAGAGTAATAGGTTGGACTTATAGAGTAGAGAGTGAAAATGAAGAAATTGATTAACTGTTCAGGAAAATAGTAAAAATAATCTGCGCTAGAGAGTGCAATAAAATGTTACGGATATTGTAATCAGATAATAAAAATTAAGATTGATCATTTTGGAGATTTGGAGAAAATTTGCGAAAGTTTTAATGTGATTTGAAATTGGGTATCGAGAGGGGCAAGTTTTTGTTGTGATTTTTGAGGTTCTTGGATTTTCTGTTTCTTCCCAAGGAATTAGCCCGGTGGCAAATAAGCTTGATATCATGTGTACGATATTCAAACCAAAAAATTGTCAGTAAATTAAGCAGCTTTGATTTTTTATATCGCATGGTTTATCTAGATTCTGAAAATTGATTTATCCGTTTAAGTTATTGATAAGGGAGTTTAAGTGGGGCCAAAGTTAAAACAAACGTTGTCTAAAATTGAAAAAAAGGAATTGAGCAATCCAGAATTCATTTTTCTCTTTATGTTGTTGTTAACGTTAGCTCAATTGCTTTTGCTGTCTTGTTAATACAAAAACATAGCAAAGAAAGACTAGAACTGGTTTCAACTTTCAGTAAAATTTAGCTGTGAATTTTAGTAAAAATGGATAATAGGCTTCGAGAACTTTTCGGTGATGTAGAAGTATTGAAGAATATCAAATGTTATACTTAGGGTCGTGGGACTCACTTTCTAGAAAGAGGCTGAGCTTTTAGCGGCTTATGTTGGGTTTGAAACAGATTATTTACGATTGGAATTACCGAGGTTAGCTAGGTTTCAGCGACAAAACCCCGAGTCTGAGAATTACTGAGTATTTTGAGCCAAAGAATTGGCACAATCATACTTTAAAGGGCATTCACGTGAGGAATATGCGGTGCTGGGACTGGTGAAGTTTGATTATCATATTAACATATTTATGAAAGTGATGACTGATTAAAAACTTCCATTTGGGACCATAAGAGAACAATTCGAAATTGTTCGAAAAAATCTGGAATTTGGATCGATCTCGCAAGACCCGTAAATTGACCGATAATATGACATTTTGTATGGATATTTTTTTAAGGTTCTACTCTTAACTGATTTCTATATCAGTATAAAATGCCTTAAATAGAATATGTTGTTGTATTTAGAAACTGATTTTTGGTAAAAATAATTTTGGGAAAATCTGTGAACTTCTAAATGGAATTTTTGGAACAAGAGATATGTTTGTTATCTTGTATTTATATTGGGGTTTACAACTCTAAGCAGAAAGCGGGTTCATAGAATTTATGATGCCGTGTTTCTGGAAATGGAAATCAGAATATTGGGTTTATTAAGACAAAAGTAGAATGTATTTAAAGGCAGTTTCTTACGTGCAGTCCTTTTTTAAGTTCTTGTCTTGTGTTTGTTTCCAAAAAGTGCATAAAGACTTTGTATAATAAGTAGCGTAAAGTAAAGAGACTCTTGTACCTTCTCCCAAGTGAACCAATAGCTCTGAGCGATTCGGCTACGCGCTTACCCATACACGCTTACCAGATTCTTACTAAAGTAGACCCAGACTTCACCAAAAGGAGTAGTAAAGGTTTACAGTATCTTTAAAAACTGGGCCGGAGCAAAGGCCAAATAAATTTTTATCGGCTCTAAGATTATATCTCTGAGTCCATGGGATTTTAGTCACAAAATAATTTGGCAGAAAAGTAAAATACTGGAAATCAGGCCCAGAAAATGGCCTACAAACTTTTTACGTTTTTTTTAAAGCTGTGTTGAATTTCGGCAAATTTTTCGGTGAAAAACTGAAATTTTGAATATTTTTTTCCGAGCATGGTAATGATGAATATGTACTTATTTGTTTTTCAGAAGTGGTAACAAATGTCGAATCCATGATTGTAGAATATCCAGAATATGACTTATTTGGTCAGAAATCAAAATTTCTAATGCCTTTCCTGAGTGACAAAAAAAGAGGGATCCTTAGTAAAATAGTATTCTATGCCATTTTATGGTTAAAACCCTACAGATCTGGTTTGAAGGGTGTCAAATATTTTAAAGAAAATTCTGGAAATAAGATTCGAAGGAACATTCTGAGATGATCATTTGAATCAAAAATATCAGTCAAACATTTATAAAGCCTCTCTGTTTTAGCAGCCGTAATTCTGCATAGCGCTGCACTTGTCCCTAAACATATGTTCAGTCCGTGCAAAATAAGCCGTTAGAATAAACAACACTTGTTATGCTTGATTTGACTGTTCATTTATTTGAATCTTAATTGAATTACGTACAGCTTCATACGCCCTGAAACGGTGGAGGTTCTCTAGATCATTCTTTGTGCGGGGAGCGGCTGGCTGAATCCTTATAGCGGGTGTTTTAAGAACTAATATTTCTAACTCCCAGCGAAAGGTTCTTCAAGGAAAGTGTAATAAACATTTTTTTTCATTTACTTGAAATAAGCTATTGTAAAAAGTCCGTAGCTCTAGTTTATCTCGAATACACACTTCTATGAATCTCATTCTTAGGGGAAGTGTCACTTAATTTTTTTTGAATTACCATTGCAGTGATAATGAACAACCACCTAAGAATGTGGATTGAAATAGAATACTGTATTGAGCTCATTTTTTATCACGGTTGACCACCTCTGAAGGAAACATGCTAAACAAGTAAGAGTAGTTCTATTTTATGTCAAAAAAGTGGTGTTTCGCAAGGTTCTGTTCTAGGTCCACTCCTTTATTTTATTTATGGTGAGACGATGAGATTTTACCTGGCGGGTGCTTGCCTTATTTCGTTCACGGATTATTCAGCTCTTACTTTTTCTAGTCGTCGTGTTGAATCTTTAGTAGAAAAGATTAATAATATAATGACTGAGATTTATACATTCACTAGTCTTAGCCTTTTATCAAGAAATGTGAGTAAAACTAATTTTATAGTGAATAGTAGTGTGGGAGTTGATCTCAGCAGAAAATTTTTATTGAGTGGAGAGCCATTGAATCAGATAAATTGTGTGCGATATCTAGGTTTTATGTTGATTAAATAAAAACAATTTCTTTTAACTGCAAGTAAGGAGTGACATTAAAACAAACAGAAATTATTCCGTATATTACAATGTACTAATTACAATGTAAAACGGTTGGGAAATTTTTCGCAGTTCATATAATTAACTTAACAATAAAGCGAACATACCACTCGATGCCTTTTTTATGTTCTTTACGAATATGATAATTTCTTGTACCTCAAATTCCAATTCCAGCACTTTTTGACTTAACCCAACCTAGCCTGACCTAATTTAACCTTATTATAAATAATTTTGGCACTGAGAAAATGTAGTATGATTTAGTCAAAAACGACCGAGAAAACGGCACTGAGAAACATAGCATTATTCTGTCGAATACGACCGATAACTCATACTTTAATTGAAAATTCGTCATTTTTAAGAGCTCAAAAAGTGCAAGCTCAAAAATTTACGATAGAAGCGATTATAACATTCGCAAAGAACATAAAAAAGACATTGAGTGGTATTTTCACTTTTTTGGTAAGTCAATTATATGAACTGCGCAAAATTTACCAAACCATTTTTTATGATGATTACATTTTTTGTAGCAAATAATTGCAACAAGACATTGCGAAAAGGCCTGTAATATGACATACCATTGTATCTTGGATCCTCTCTACCGAAAAGGCGGTGCCAAAAATTTTCTTTGTATACCCGATGACCAAAACCTTTTTAAAATTATGTCAGTTTATTTTACGTAGCGTTAGTTTTTCCAAGTGTGAATGGTTAGCTCATTGGATTTATTTATATTTTGGATAATACTTCTCTAAAGGCAAGTATAGTAATTAAATTTTGGGAATTGGTAAATATATAGTTTAGAAACATACATTGATATTTGGTGATGTAAACAACACATATTAATTCTTATTTTCACTATTAACCAAATTCCGCTTCAGTTTGTCACAAAATCCCCCCTCCCTAAGCCTGGATACAGCCCTGTGTGGCTCATGTTATGCGTGAACATAGGCTATATGAGGAAGAAAAGGATGAAATATGCGATTCGACCTTATTATATGCCGCTTGTTCCAATTGTTGAGATTATTATCTTTTTTCCGATGTTATCCGCATTTAGAATAATATTTAACCCAACAATTCCATTATGGATTGAATGGTTTTTACGAGTCATGAATGTCAAACAAACACAAAGTAGAAACAAAAAGGGATTTTTTTCTTCAAGACAGTGGAATTCAGTTCAGTGGATATTTCGGCCCTATGTCCAAGGACCATCTTCAGCACAACACGAATAATTAAAATATATATATTAACTTACATTAAAATGTGATAATTAAAACTAATAATGGTTTCAAAAAACTTTGTAAAACAGCCCTAGCGTCCTTACTTCAACGAAGTTCAACCAGGACATCTTCGTCGCTATTTTGAGTCATGAATGCTGCAAACTCTTCTAACAAAGAAGACATGACGCATCAAAAGATGATAAAAAATGAAGAAATAGATTATTTAGGACTAGAAAGGGGTGGGGTACATTGTCTCAAACACGCCTATTATATTGCAGGATAAAATAAAAAATCAATTCTTTTTGTTCTACACTGTTCCCTTCAGACAAGTCTTCTTCAGTGTTTCCTCTCATCCGTGGTACCTTCATGGCAAACCACAAAATCAGCCAACAGGCCTAGTGGTATGTAGGTTTGGGCCATTTGTGGCCCCATTAAGGGGAGGGGGGGAATTATGGCCACCGTAGCTGCTATTTTACTAGAAAAACAGTTTAATGGGAAGAGAATGATATCACTCTATGGTTGTTATTGCTTCAGGTTCAGAAAGGAATTTTACACAAATATCACCTTTTCAATACTCTTCCATAAGAAAAATAATAACAAATATAAACAAAAAACTTTTCTTTCTCCGGACATCTTAGCTTGTTTCCATGACAATTCAAGCATTTAATTCAATAACAGTCAACTCCTACTAATATAACATGTGAGTTAATATAATACATTACATCCTTCAGTCTGATTAGTGTCCTATTTCCTATTCAGTCTATTAGTTAGTTCTATCTCTGATTAGTGAATAATCTTAAGTGATCAATTATATAATAGTTTATATACTCAGTAAGATAAGTCACTCGCCCCCCCCCCCCCCCTACCTCTAGTCTTATTCAAAAAAATTGTATGTTCATTAAATTTTTTTTGTATTTTCATTGAAAATTTTGGAAGAAACAGCCCTTGTCCTAGATTAAAAAAGTAGATTTATCCACCTCCCCTAACCCCCACAAAAAATTCGGTGAACTGGCTGAGGGTTGACAATGCAGGAGATTTCCCGGGGGGAGGGCAGATATCAGAATAGCAGTGGTGGGTGGGGACTCGGGAATTTTTTTTTTTAGGAAACATTTTCTTGATGAAAAGTTTATTTTTAGATACATTTAGAAAGAAATTCTCAAACAAAGATTAACTAACTTTGCATGCAAAATGAAACAGAACTTGGCAAATTTTTAACGCAAGGACTCCTAAAAGAGATCAATCCCTTAAATCAATAATATACTGATTATTATACATTTAATTTTAATCGATTATATTCAAAGTCTATAGTGAAAGAAAATCAGACTCCAAACGAAATTGTAGAAAGGTTTATTGTTTCCCAATGTTACAACAGACGTAGAATTATCTTTTTGCAATTTCCTAAGATAAGATAAGATTTATTCATCACGAAACACACATACTATATTACATTTTACTATTTCCCCAAAGGCTCTTTGGCCTGTAAAAAAGGGGAAAATGAACGAGCCACTTACTCTGAGAAAAAAAAATCACTTACTCAAAGAGAGAAGAGCAAAAAGGAGAAGAGAGGAAAATATAAATAAAATGAAAAACTATAGAAAACAAAACTAAATAGACTAATAGATTGAACAGACTAAATTAATTATGTAGATTTGTAGATAAAAATAGACTCCAATGAAATAATAAGGAAATATATATGCATACATACCCGTATATACACATATAAAAAGAGATAAAATAATTTCTAAGAAGCCAATGAATTTTTAATAATTTTTTTGAACAAACCGAATGAGTGGCACCTTCGAGCTGATTCGGGCAACTTATTCCATACAATATAACTCGCAATTAAAGGATTAAAGTCTAACCTTACACAAGGAGTAAAAGGAACTTGAAAATGATTTTCGGTATTGCGAAGATTATAATTATTCTGATCAGAGGTGAAAGATGGCTGAACACTTAGGGGACGGGGGAGGTCACCTTTAAGCTGAGAAAAAGTAAAACATGCACACGAAAGAATATACAGTGACTCGAGATCAAGTAATGGGATAACTCTTGAACGGTTAGTTTCCTTAATGAGGTTTCTAGCTTTATTATAAACCTTAGAAAGTGGTTTTAACAGTGAAGGAAAGGTTGACATCCATACTATTGGACAGTAGGAAACGTAAGATCGGATCAAGGAGTGAAAAAGGATTTCAAAATTGATCCAGAGAAAATATGTTTGAGTTTCCTTAAAATACCGAGACTCTTGCATATCTTCATTTTAATCAAATCAATGTGACGCTTGAAAGACAAGTTTTCATCAACAAGAATGCCCAAAAAACGAACATATCGATCTTTAGATCTGTGAATTATCCCATTTAGCTGATGAATTTCTGATAACTTGGGATAAATCTGAGAAACATGCGAAAATATCAAAAAATTTGATTTTGAATAATTTAGGGTAAGAAAATTAGCATCAAGCCATGATATTACTCTCTCAAACAAGTATTCCAAGTTTAATCGAAGCTCGGATTCACATTTCCCCGAAGTCCCGAGTGTGCTATCATCAGCAAAACAAACAGGACATCAGAAGATGGCGAACTATAGCTGGGACTATGGGCAAGGGAAGGTTTAGGATGACAGAGTCTACAGCAATGAATAGGTTTCTGCTTTTTTACTGCGTAAAAAAAAATCATTTATATAAATAAAAAATAGCACTGGCCCTAAAACTGATCCCTGAGGGACGCCAAAATTCACTTGTGATTGACAGAAATTAAATTGTGGATTGACAGAAATTAACCTATCATTCAAATAAGATTGAAACCAAGAAAATACATTACCCCTAATGCCAAAATGAGACGTCTTCGATAGAAGAATTTCATGGGTTAAGGAATCGAAAGCCTTGCGAATATCCAGGAATATAGCAGCCGGAATTAATCCCGAATCCAATTCAGAATGTATAAAATTCAAAAGGGTCATACAGGCATGCTCAGTGGAGTGCTTCATTCGGAAACCAAATTGAAAATCATGAAGAAACTCTTTAGATTTTAGAAATTTAAGCAGACGAGAAAGCATAGCCTTTCAAAGATTTTACTAAAGACTGATAAAATTGAAATTGGTCGATAATTTGCTGGATCATTTCTTGGTCCACCTTTATACAGAACAATAATCCGAGCACGCTTGAGAGGATCTGGAAAAACCCCATATTTAAATGAAAGATTAACAAGTTTTGTAAGAGCCACAACTATTGAAGGAGGAATAGATTTAACTACCTTAGTAGGAATACAATCTGGCCTAGATGAAGATGATTCTTTCAAGCCATTAACAATTTTAGTAATTTCAATTTCTGTTACTGGCTCTAGAAACATAGACTTAACACAAGACGGCCCGAGGTAAGATCTAAAGTCCGACTTAGACCGAGAAAAAGTAGCTGTGGAAGCGATATTATTACCAATACTAGCGAAAAATGAAGTAAATGCTTCTTGGACATTAAGCTCACCCTCTACAATCTCATCACCAATGACCAGACTCAAAGGTAAAGAGCTATATTGAGAACCAGGTTTAAGCACAGAATTTATTACCTTCCAAGTTTTACGAATATCATTGTCACACGCAGCAAAATTATTTAGATAATAGAGAGATTTAGCTTTCCTACACAAAGAATTATATATATTCCGGTAGATCTTGAATTGACAAAGAAGAATAGTACTCGCTGAAAGTGTAGCATAAGCCCTCCAGAGATTATTTTTCCTTCTCCAGCTTTTGAGAAGTCCGGATGTCATCCATGGGTTTAGAGGAATAATCCTTTTAGACCTGCGATTAGAAGGTGGTACTTTGCAAAGGCTAAGAATAGCCTCTTTTATGGTTCCATAAAACGACTCAAATAAACAAGAAAAATCCTTGTCATTATCAAATAAGCTCCACGAATTTTTCGCTAATTTAGAACCAAGAAGAGATAACTCATTCTCACCAAACCTAATAGAATAGGAATCAAACACTTGAGCCCGGTTATTCCTTCCCCTATTAAAACTGAACCGAGAATATATGGGAAAATGATCGGAGATAGCAGTAACTAAAATTGAGTTTTTCTTCAAGCAAAGCGTAGAGTATATCAAACCGAAGGTAAAATGAAATTGGGAGATATTCCTGCTTGTCTATTGTCTTGACTATGGTGAATAAGGTAAATGAAAAATACAAACTTGCAAAGACTATCTTTGCAAAAAGTTTGCTTCAAGAAAGAGCAAGAAACTCCGAAAAACCAACTGTAAAATGTAAAAAATTAGTTGAAAGTAACTAGATAAGTACGACAACCTGCCATAGGTTTAACCCTAACCGGTTGGCCAAAAAGAATTAATCTTTGGCAATCTGTCATCCCTTATCCACAGAACTTGCCCTAGCCATCTCAACCCTTTTCTCATTGTAGCCCTATAAAGCGGGATTGAACCGCACTTTTGTACAGCCTGCTGTTTAAAATATGGTAAATCAGCCCGGTACCCAGAACAATCCGTTGGCAATTTTTCTGGAAAATATTTAGCAAATCTTCATCCGTTTTTGGAGCGCCCATGTTTCAGAACCATAATTGACAACTGTCATCATTGTAGCTTCCATTATTTTAATCTTGGTTTGCAGACGTATCTTCCTATTCTTCCAAACCTTTTTCAACTGTTAAAAAACACTCTGAACCTGAGCTATTCTACTTTCAACATCTTCACTGCTCTCACCGTCTTTACTAATAATGCTACCAAGGCTTGTGAAGCTGTCCATTTGATCAATCTTTTCCTTACCCAGCGTAATTTTTTCATCTTCACTTATTCCTAGCCTAGCAACTAAGTCTTCTTAACATTAGTCTTCAAATCTATTCCAGCACTCTGAACTCGCAAACCTCTAGAAGTTCATTCATTTTGCTCAAACTTTTATCTAGGATCCCTAAGTCCTCAGCATAATCCAAGTCTAGGAAATTTTTTCTTCTCAATTTGATTCAGTCTTTTCCCATTGCCTTTCCTGTGCTTCTTAAGGCAAAGTCCATCAACATGATCCATTTAAATTAGGATAGAACACAACTCTACTTAACTCCTGATTTAATAAGAAATCAGCTAGTAACCTCATTTCCTACATTAACCGCAGCAGTGTCATTCTCATACACGTCACCAATTACTGCAATGTATTTCTCTAGTATACAATACAAGAATAAGACCTTCGCCAAAGCTCTTCTGTCAGCTGAACCGAACGCTCACTCATAATCTATAAAACTGAGGACAAAAGGTATTTTATGACTCAGGCACTTCTCAATTATTAACCCCTTAGTGACAATTTGGTGGAAACATCCTCTAACCTTCCTAAAACCGCACTGTTCTTCTCTTAAAACTTTGTCTACGCCATCTGTCAGTCTAAAAAGTATAATCATCCTAAATAATTTGCTACCAACAGAGACCAGGCTAATGCCTATATAATTACCACACTCACTCTTACCACCTCTCTTATACAGGGATTTGATTAGGGTTCTCGTAAAATCGCTAGGTACTTCCCCTTGTTCAAAAGTCATTTTTCATAATCTTCAGTCACCATATTTAAGAAACTCACCACACTATCAGCACCTGGGGCCTGTGTATCTTTAATCCTTATAATACTGTCGCTAATTCTTCCTCACAAAATAAATCTTCCCTCGGAAAATAAACTCAGAAAAAGAATAATGGTGTCAATTAGCGGAAAACTTCCGAAAAATTTAAAATATAAACAAATAACAACACTGTATTCCCTAGATTAAATAAATATTCTCCCCCTTACATTTTCATGAATTAAGCCCACTGCTCGGTATAAACTACATTACGATTTATTATTTGTTCTGGGTACCCGGCTGACTGACCGTATTTCAAACAGTAGGTTGTACGAAAAGTGTGGTTCAATCCCGCTTTCTGGGACTATAATGAAAGAAAGGTTGAGATGGCTAGGCCACGTTCTACGGATGAAGGATGACAGATTACCGTAGATTGTCCTTTTTGGCCAACCGTCTGGGGCTACACGGAAAGCAGGTCGTCCTTGTCTGGGTTGGGAGGATGTCATAAATAAAGATTTAAAGGAATGGGAACTTCCTGGGAAGGTGTAAAGAGGGAGGCTTTAAATAGATTAGGTTGGAGGAGGGGCGTGTGTAGCTGTGTTGGCCTCAGGTGGCTTGGTGCTGTAGTGAGTTATTAGTAGTAGTAGTAGTAGTAGTATGATTTATTATAGGCACTGCAGACTTTATTGGGCTTTAATTTCACCAGATCGGGAACTTAAAACCCCAATAAGATTTTCGCATAGAGTTACGAAAATACCTTCGTCTTTGTAAAATTTATTTTGGGCACTGTGAAGTTTTGCAAGTGGATTCATTTTCAATTTTAACAGCTTTCACACTGGAAATTTATATTAAAATTCAAGTAAAATTCTAGCTGGACAGTTAAAAAATCATTTATTTAAATTTGTTAATGTTTCTTCAGGGTTTAAAATTGTTCCTAGCTTTGAATGTATGAGATCCATTGGCGCATCTCTTCATGTGGGGCTATAATTTCATAGGCCAAGGTGGTTAAAGGGGTGAGTTATTCCAAGAAGCAAGGTTTCTAAACCCAATATAACTCCATCCCCGCACTTTGGGCAAACCCATCGCTCAATATATCTAAGCCCGATTATCGTGCTCTATTGAATGTAGTTTAGACAACAAAATTAATTATAAACCAAAAATTGGAAAATTGAAAGAAACACTCTCAAAAGAGGCTTGAGTCCTCTAGACTCAAGCCCTCAAAAGAGGGCTTGAGTTAAAAAAAACAACTTTTTTTAAATGAAAGTAAGGAGCGACATTAAAACTTAAACCGAAAAGAAATTACTCCTTATATGAAAGGGGCTTTTCCTCGTCAACGCCTCACTCTTTACGCTAAAGTTTGACCCTTTCTCTTAACTCAACTTTTTAAAACAGTAAAAACTTTAGAAGCCCTTTTCATATAAGGAGTAATTTCTGTTCATTTTAAGTTTCAATGTCGCTCCTTGCTTTCATTTAAAAAAACTTGTTTTTTTTATATCTAATTTCTGGACGTTTTTGAATTAATGCATGTTTTGATCTTGGCTCTCCGCACATAAATAATTAAAACGAAATTTGTATATTAATATTTTTTGGGCTAAATGGCTTTCTCATAGTTTTATTCGGAAGATTTTGAGAAAAAATGAGCGAGGGACGAGGCCTAGTTGCCCTCCAGTTTTTTGATTACTTAAAAAGGCAATTAACTTCCGAATTTACAACGAACTTATATATTCGTATGTTTTTAGTGTGTATATGAGAGGGTTCACCCCTCGTCGATACCTCTGTGTTTACACTAAAGCTTAAATTTTGTCCAAATTCCTTAAGAATGACCCCTGAATCACAAAGGCCGTAGAATAAATAGTGGAAATTACTAAAAATACTTTAGCCCAAAGAGCGAGGTATTACGAGGAGGTAAACCTTTCATATGCGTAATACTTTTTGTTCGGTATAAGTTTTAATGCTGCTCCTCACTTTCAGTAGGAAAAAAACTTATCATATTTATTTTTCATTGTTTTTTTAAATAATGCTAGAAAATACTGTGCCCCCTTCATTGAAAGTCTCTTCCCCCATGGAAAGATCCTCCCACATACTCCCGCCCTCAACTCTCCCCCCAAACCAAAAAAAAATCCCCTGAAAACGTCTGTACACTTCCTAGTAACCATTACTATATGTAAACACAGGTCAAAGTTTGTAACTTGCAGCCCCTCCCACGGGGACTGAGGAGGCGTAAGTCGTCCCCAAAGACACAGTTATTAGGTTTTTTAACTATGGTAAATAAAATGGCTATCTCAGAGTTTTGATCCGATGACTTCGGGGGAAAAATGAGCTTGGGAGGAGGCCTAGGTGCCCTCCAATTTTTATGTCACTTAAAAAGGGCACTAAAACTTTTAATTTCCGTTAGAATGAGCCCTCTCGCGACATTCTAGGACCGCTGAATCGATACGATCACCCCTGGGAAAAAAACCAAATAAACACGCATCCGTTGTTTTTCTTCTGGGAAAAAATGCAAATTCCACATTTTTGTAGATAGGAGCTTGAAACTTCTACAATACGGTTCTCTGATACGCTGAATTTGATGGTGTGATTTTCGTTGCGATTGTATGACTTTTAGGGGGTATTTCCCCCTATTTTCAAAAATGAGGTAAATATTTCTCAGGCTCGTTACTTTTGATGGGTAAGACTAATCGTGATGAAACTTATATATTTAAAATCAGCATTAAAATTCAATTCTTTTGATGTAACTATTGGTATCAAAACTCCAGTTTTTAGAGTTTTGGTTACTATTGACCCGGGTCGCTCCTTACTACAGTTCGTTACCACGAACTGTTTGATTGTTCCTGTTACACCATAAATTATACCTAAAAATAGTTATAGTCATTTGAGCTGAAAATCTTGTAGCTCCATTGTAACTGTTAAGAAAGGTTCTGGTAGGAAATAATTTTGATTTATTTGATAGATGAATATACCAAGAATTTTCTATCTAGAAAAGAATAAATTGCAGCTTCTTAAGCTCTGATGCACAATAAGCAAATAATTCATTTCATAGATTTCGATAAGCGCTTTTGAACGTAATTTAATAAGTGAAATTGCCTATTGAACGCCAAAAATCAACGCCAAAAGTCTCACTCAGAGACTTTATTTTTGATTCATAGTACAATTGATTCGGTGTACAATTTTTAAGCAGTCAGTACCAGGATGTAATACAAATTGAATAAGCTTTAGTAATGTTTTTTTTTTTTGTTTAGCGTAATTCTAGTGCTTTAACATGAATACAGTTAAATTTAACTACACTACTAAATATATTTGAACTTATTAATAATTAAAATTAAATACGATTAAAAACCAATAGCGTCACAGACACTGCGACATTACTAAAAAGAACTAGAAAAATTCCAAACGAGTTTAAACTAAGTTCAATTTTAGTTTATAAATATTATATGTTTTTATAAATATTAATATCTAAATATTATAAACGTTAGACAACAAGCAAAGAAAAACAGTAAAGCTAAAATTAGAAAAACTAAATCAAAAGAAATTCAAAAAAAGAAGAATGTTTGTTATTCCCTGTTGTCAAAAAAGATTTTTTTTTTATCTTTGGCACGATTCAAAGCAAGATTATAAAAAGCAAATAAAAATAATAAAGTTAAAATATAAGAATAGAAATGAAACAAACAAAGTGAATCAAAATTTGAAAAGAGAAAGAAAGCTGTAGCTTGTTTCTCTTTTGGCAAAAGTGAATTCCAGAACTTCCGGAACCTACCATATCCAGGTCAAACTCGACCTAAAACCTGTTGGTGGGTTCAGACGACATGGCAGCGACTTGGACCCCCCCCCCCTCTTGGCTTGAAATTGTTCTCTTTACTGCACCCAATATAATATGACCGTCTGCCACCTCTTGGTACCGGGGAGAGCTGCCTGGCTTCTGTCTATCTGCACAAGTACTAATCTGGGACCTACCAAACCCCATTTTTAATTGACACAAGCAGCGTTGCCTACGCTTTAAAATATCCTGTACCGGTTTTCAGACTAACATTGTACCGCAAGAGATTGATTTTGTACCCTGTGAAATGCATGCTAAAAATTTTCAGAAACCAGAAGATAATTTTCGATAAACTAAAACTTGAACAGATACCCAAGTCAGAAAGGAGCAAGTAAAACCAAAATGTACCGGAAAATTTCTATTGTACCAAAAATAATTCTAAATGTACTACATTTTACCAGGACCTCTAAATTGTACCAAAAAATTTACAGTTTTACCACTTAGGCAACTCTAAACAGAAGTACAATTTACAAGTATTATACCTTGACGGATTAAAGGAAAAGTAAGTCCGCAGCATAAATCGAAGACGTTTTAGTAATCGCTCGTGGGGATTCCCCTTTAGGCTTCCGTCCTTACTATGCTTCTTTTTCAAAAATCTGGTTTTTATGCGTACAAGCGGACAGCTCAATCAAAGGATCAGCGAGGCTGCGATACGAGTTGCTGATATGTGGGTAGTGAAGAAACGCAATATTTTTTTTTTTTTTTAGAATTCTAATCTTGGATCGAAGTAATTAATAAGATAGTCAAGAAAGCGTAAATTTTGGATTCTATTGATTTGACAGGCAAAATATTATTTTTATGCACAGATATGTAGATAGTATAACTAAGATAATTATTTATTCGGTGGCGTCAACGGGAAGGAGCTTTGTCCCTGTATTTTGTAAAAATACTTTTTTGAGTATTTTCATTGGGAAATACTTTTTCTTAGTATTTTCTTTAAAAAAAAATTAAGAAACGACAGCTTTTTCGTATGTCACATTCTTCTTCTAGTGTTTTCAGTTCAAATTGTTATATAAACAATAACTTCCACAAGTCGCGTTCTTTTTGAAACCCAGACCTCTGGCAGATCAAAATTAAAAAGAAAATTAAAATAATTATAATTATCAAAATTAAAATCAATTTTTATAATTAATAAGCTTGATAATTAATTTTATAAATTAATAAATTTTAATTAATGAAAATTAAAATAATTAAAAATTGTGTATGTTCATTTCTTGGCTTCCTCTCGTTCCCTTCCGATCATACCCTCGATGATTAGCTGAGATATATCTTTAGAATTGGCTTTTGAGGCTAATTGCAAATATATAAGATTCATTAAGTTCAATATTACCAATCAAAAGCTACAAGCCTGATAAAAGTCAAGTCCCCCCTCCAAAGTCGAGGAATCTCATAAAAAGTAGCGCCGTCGGATTCAGCATATGATAGAATCCCGTTGTAGAGGTTTGAAGCTCCCATCTGCAAAAATGTTGAATGGTTTTATTTTTGCCAGAAGAAATGCGTCTTGGTTTATTATTTTCTCCCGGGGGTGATCGATGTCCTTTTCCCCCAAAGTCGTCCGATGAAAATTTTAAGATAGCCATTTTGTTCAGCATTGTTAAAAGGTACAATAACTATGCCTTTGGGCATGAAATAATCCCCCCACAGCCCCTGGAGGAATGGCTGCAAGCTATGAAATTTGGTCATTGCTTACAAATAATATTTGTTATTGGGAAATATAACACATTTTTCCGGGGGAGGGTGTTATTCTCTGCAGGGTATTTTCTATGGTGTGAATTTTCTATGGGCAGCGAAGTTTCCGAGGGTGAACTTTACGCGAGAAACTTTTCACGCGGGAATTTGCTTGAATTTATATACAAAATTCCATGTATTTGTCTTAATTTCTCTTTGTCGACTCAATTTGACATGTGGAGATATCCTGGGGAAATTATCCGGAGGTAATTCTTAGCGCAGTTGAACTTCTCCAGGGGATTTTCCCGTAAGGGGAATTTTTCACCGGAAAAAATTCCATGAGAAAATTATCGCATAAAGAAATTCTCTATAAGGAAATTTTTCGCCGGATAAATTTTCCATTGGGGGGGGGTATTTCTAACATGAACCGAAAAACGATAAAAACTAAATAAAAAAAGTCTGTTTTCCCAAATGAAGTATACTAAAGAAAATTTTTCAGGTCGAATCATCCGCAAGAAATTTTCTGGGGGAATTTACAGTGAGGATGGAATTGTCCGTTGGTAATTTCCGGGGGGGATATTTACGCAGGAGGAATGTTCCATGGAGTAATTTTTTGTGGAGGGAACTTTCCATGGAGGGGGGTGGATTCTCGGCATTATTTGAAAACGATCAGAAATCAAGCGAAAAAATATGTTTTTTTTTTTACTGAAAGCAAGGAGCAGCATTGTAACTTAAAAGGAACAGAAACTATTCCGTATATGTGGGGGACTTCCCCTTTCTCAATACCACGATCTTTAAGCTAGAGTCTGATCTTTTGTATAAATTCTTTAAGAATGACTCCTTAAACACAAAGGCCGTTTAATTAGAATCAGAAGATTTTTTTAAAAGTACTGACACACTTTAGCGGGAAGGGAGGGGAATTAAGGAAAGGGCATACCCCCTCATATAGGGAATAATTTGTGCTTGGTTTGATGCTGCTCCTTACTTTTATCTGAAAAGAGAAACTTGTTATTTTTACTAAATTTCACAGAAGATCGTTGCAATTGCTTTTCTTTCCTTTTCTGCTTTTATGAAAAAAATATTTTGGTGAAAGACTTTTGATAAATTTGTCAAATGTTTCTCCAAATGAAAGCTAACAATACTATTCGATTAGCTGTTCAGGCTTTTTTATTTTTACTGACATAATAACTGCTGTTGTCTTAATATAAGAAGTTTTTCTAAGATTCTTGTTTTTTTTTGTGTTTTTTTCAATTGGCATTATTTTAGCATTATGAAATGAATATTGCGGAAAAATAAAAATGAAAAATAGTAGCCAAATCATTGTTGTATTTAACCTCCGGGTAAATGTAAGAGTTAAGAGGGGGTTTGGGACATAAATGCGACGGTATTGATTATTTATATTTTGGATGATCGTTGAATAGCAAATTGAATGGTGTGTTTTTCATCTACTGAATTAGTAGACCATTTGGCACATTTACCCTAAATTTTCCATAGTTTAGGCCTTGTCTACTGAAAGGAATTGCTCCCCTCCTCTGGGAAAATGTCGGTTTCACATGATCTACTTCACACAGGGTATAATTTACTTAATTGTTGGTAGCACTGTGACACCCGTAAAACTATTGATGGTTGGTTGACCAAGCATTAGAAGCTAATTGAAGTGCATGGATACGAACTGTCACTGCATGTAATATGTTTTATTGCTCGATTTTTCAAGCATGATTCGGAAGTCATTTTTCAAGCATGGTCAAGAAATATTCCCGGAAATCAAGAGGGATTAGACATAAATTTCTACCCCCTCCTTGCCTAGAACACATTCTACGGTTATCTGAAGGCTCGGTGAGAGTTAGGATGTTTTGGCATTGAAATGCACTCTTTGAGGCGGTTCTAGGCGTTTACTCCTCCTCCCTGAAAAGTACCCCTAAAAATACCCCCGCGGAAAATACACCCCCATAGAAACTCTTCTTCTTCTTCTTCTTCTTCGGGCCTTTCTTCTCATCAATGTTCTTAAGAGGCATCTTGTATCAACTGGGACTTGAAAGGGGAAGGTGAACTTCTAGAAGAATATCACGAAATTCAGGTTGTAGAGTCATCTATCCCAAAAATGAGATCACGAGGAGTTGAATCAAGATTTCACGTATTTAAGTGTGGTCCAGCATGGTCAAGTATGGCCCTGAAGCGCGGTCGTGGAGGATAATGTTCCAGATATGTTTTCCAGACATTTTTAAAGGATAAATAAATGCTTTTTTTATTATGGCTGATCTTACTTTTTTTTTTGCAGTTTTAGACCTAATCTATTTTTGTTTATATCAGCTATAAGAAAGAAAGCAGTCACATCACTTGGAAGGGCAGGAAACATGTGCCCCTCCTGATTTTTGCCAGATTATGCAACAAATTTTATGGTCTTTTCATTCAAAATGCATTTTGTTCGTATTTTCACTAAAAAACGATAAATTCTCCCCGACACATATTCAATAATATATTTTCCCTCCCCTGCCTTAATTTTGCGACTTGACGCCGCTGGAAGAAGATGAAAATCTTAAGTTCCCTTAACCCTTCTCCCTTAGAAAAAAACACCTGAAGTTTTACTTGGTCTGGGTGATCGAGTCTTAAGACTCCACATGATAACATTTCATCATGGCTGCAGCGGTAGCTGCAACCTAGTAAAGAACGAACCCAAGCTCATAGTAACTAAAAGTTAAAAAATGCGTTTAGAGAAGAACTGCCCTGTGAAAAAATTGTCCCCTCACACTGTTTCACGAATAGTAATTATTGTTTCGGTTCGTCTTAAGAGTAAAGGCTTATTGCGAAAAGAAATTTATGGTAATTTCAAAAAAGAGCCTGAAACCCCTTGAAAATGGCTTTGGATCAAAATTAGAATTGTACCATAGGAATAAGCATGGTCGAAAATCTTATAAAGGAAAATTACAGCCCCCCTCCTCCTTGAACAACAAGGTAAAATCACTTTTTTGCATGGGTAGCATTGATCTTTTTTTTTTTTTTTTCTTTTTTTTTTAGCAGGGATAGGGGGTGGCCAAAACATCATAGAAATATGTGTAATAGCTCATTCGAACGAAAACTGAATTAGTTAGTGCTCTTTTCAAGTGACCAAAAAGATTGGAAGGCAACTAACCCCCCTTCCCAGAAGACCCTTCCCCCAAAGTCATCCAATCACAGTTTTTCACAGTTTATGCCTATATTTTATAAGAAGTTGAAACTCTTTAAGGTAAACACAGCCTGGTTGCAGTGGTAGCTGTAACCTAGTAAAGAGAACAGCCTATAACCAAAAGTTTTTTTAACCAAAAGTTAAAAACGTTTAAAAGTTAGAGAGAGAGAGAGGACACTTTTATTATACATATCATCAATATACAAAAAAAACCACATCAGCCACTTTAGAAAGTCAGAGACTTGTTAGTAGTGGCTGATAAACATTAATGAGCACCAATACCAACAACATTAACAAAAAAAAAAAAAAAAAAAAAAAAAAAAAAAAAAAAAAAAAAAAAATGAAACAAAAAAATTGGGAACAAGAAAACAACATGAAAACAAAGAATAAGAAAAAAAAAAAAAAAAAAAAAAAAATGAAACAAAAAAATTGGGAACAAGAAAACAACATGAAAACAAAGAATAAGAAAAAAAAAAAAAAAAAAAAAAAAAAAAAAAAAAAAAAAAAAAAAAAAAAAAAAAAAACAACAACACTTAAAAAAAACAAATCAATAAGCCATCCAATTTAAATTATTTATTTATTTTCTACTCAGAAGGTGATTCTTCAGTCTACTCTTAAACTGGCTAACATTTTCAGATAACCTTATACTCATTGGTAAAGAATTCCACACTACTGGTCCAGCAAACTTGGGACCAAAACTTCCCCTCTGAGAGCTGCGACACTCATATACCAAATCATCCATATTTCTAGTCTCATAACTGTGGTATGAAGAATTCCTTATAAACATTTGACGAAAAATTTCAGGGGACAAACCATAAATACTCTGAAATACAAATATAGCAAGTTGATAATCATGAAGTTGGCTAACATTAAAGATCATAAGTTTCCTATAGCAATTAACTGTATCATTTTCACCATGGACATAATTTCCTAGTAGTCTAATAACTTTATTTTGTAAAACCTGAACACGTTTAAAATTTGTATAAAATCCACCAGCCCATATCACACAACCATAAGAAATATAAGGCATGACAATAGAATGATAAAGAGTTAAAAGGGCAGAATGAGGTAACTGATTTCTCAGACGCCGAATCAATCCAAGCCCTCTAGATACCCTAGCTGCCACCTGATCACCATGTGCTTTCCAATTCAGATTTTGATCAAGCTGGAAACCAAGGTATCTCACCACAGCTACTTGTTTCAATGGCCTATTACAAAGAAATATTTTTCCATTTAAATCAACTGGACTTCCTTTCCTACTAAATAATATAAAATGAGTTTTTAAAACATTCACTGATAAACGGCTAATCTTTGTAAAAATTAAAAGATGACTTAAAGCTTGATTAATTTTCTCCACAAGATCATCAGCATTTCTTGCAGCAGCTGAAAATACCGTGTCATCAGCGAAAGAAGTATTAACAACACCCGGAACATAAAACCGCATAGTATCTACATATACAAGATATAGTAAGGGACCCAAAACAGAACCTTGCGGAACACCACAACTTATAAAAAATTTATTAGATATAACATCATCAAAACATACACGTATCGACCTCCCTATCAAATAAGATTCAAACCACTTTAAAATACTACCTGTGACTCCAAGTGACCTTAGCCTATCAATTAAAATTTTAAAATCAACCGTGTCAAACGCTTTTTTAAAATCTATAAAAACCGATAAAGTCATTTCACCATTTTCCATTGATGTATTCAGAAAATCAAGAAAATGCTGCATAGCATTAACAGTAGAATGTCCTTTCCTGAATCCGAACTGACTATCACTTAAAAAACCATGTTTTGTTAAATGTGCATAAAGCTTTTTATGCATAACTTTTTCATACATTTTCGAGAACACCGACAGTAGAGAAATCGGCCTCCAGTTAGTCAGATCAGTCTTTGAGCCACTTTTGTGAAGAGGAATCACTCGCGCCTCTTTAAGCTTTTGCGGGAATTCTCCCGATTTCAGTGATAAATTAATCATGTAAACAAGGCATGGTAGGAGATAAACCATAATAAGCTTGAATGTCTTAAGGCTTATACCGTCACTACCTGAAGAGTTGGACTTAATACTATTTACAATTTCTTTCAACTCCTGCATATTCGTTTCTTCAGCCTCCATTATTAGTCCCAGGCCTCTATCATCAATGAAAGCTTCCTCACTTGTTCCTTGACTCAGTGGCTGGTCTTGCTTTTGAACCACTTCACCAATCGTCGAGAAGTAGGCACCAAAGTGATTCACAATGCTCTGCTTGCCTTCATAGACTTTTCCATCCACAATTAGTGAAGTTGGTGTATTTTTCTTCTTGTCACTACCCAACACTTCTCTCAAAACCTTCCATGTTCCCCTTGAGTCCCCCTTTGTTTCCCCAAGTTTCAATTCATAATAACTCTTGACACAAGATCTTCGTAATGTATTCACTTGATTTCTTATTTTTTTGAACTCTTCAAACATATCAGCACTTTGGCAATCTAAAAATGACTGATACAGTAGATTCCTCTTCTTAATCATCTGAAGAAGTTCTGATGTAACCCACGGCTTTCTCGGTGATTCCCTTGTATTTCTCAACACTTTTAGTGGACATGTTTTATCATATATCGGCTGGAGAATATTCATAAAAATATCAAATGCATAGGATGCATCTTCTGTCTCATCAAAAACTGGTTTCCATGAAACCTTACTAAGTTCCTCAGCAAGGTTTTCCATATTCTGCTTCCTTAATTGCCGTATTTGCTTTTTTTCTGCCTTTTTCTCTTTGGCCATTACTAGTGGCACAGAAGCTACAACTGGGAGATGATCCGAACATGGGAATACCAGAACATCAGCAGCACTAGATTTCAGGTACTTCGAACTAACAAAAATGTTATCTATTATAGTTGCTGAATGACTAGTTATACGTGTCGGGACCCCAACAAGGGGAAATAAATCATTTGAAACCATCAAATTTAAAAAATCAAGATTAATAGCATGTAAATCATACAAATCAAAATTAAAATCTCCCATACAAATAAAATCTAACTTGCTAGATACCACAGCTCTCATTAATATCTCAAATCCTTCCGTGAAATCCTCCAAACGAGCACTTGGTGGTTTATAAACCTCACTTACAATAAGTTTTTTTGAATCAATAGCCAGTTCAAGAGTAAACGATTCAACCTTACCCTCTATCCAAACATCGACATCCCCCCTTTGACGGCAAAATATCCCATTTTTTACAAGGAATGCTAGACCTCCCCTTAACATCAGCTCACGGTTTTTCACAAATAATTGGTAACCTGGAAATTGAAATGAAGGCAGAAAATGCTCAGAAGTCAAAAAAGTCTCGCAAAAACCAATAACATCAAAATAGCTATTAGACAGATCTAGCAAATGCAAGATATCATTATAACTTGTAGTTAGATGACAATTCCAATGGCATACACTAAGAAAATTCTCACTTTTTTCCCATGACGACGACGTAACTGGAATATATTTACTCAATCTTTGGCAATCAAAATCAATTGCAAAATAATCATTTGCTATTCCATCGCGAAGTATATCATTCAGTCGAAAAGGGTCAGATTCAAATTTTCGCAACCGATTCATGCCATTCAACTGATCAGACATATAGTACGTAAATAATCAGTTTGCGAATCATTATAAACGCATAGTTAACCTATATGAATAATTTTTTTTTGCAATACGGGGACAGGTGGAATAATAATGAAAAAAAAAAAAAAAAAAAATGGGTTCTCCATAGGGGGGGGAGAGTGGCCAACAAGACGAATCATAAGCAAAACAATGGTAAAAGAAGATAAGCAAGATAACTCACAAAAAAGAAAAGATCAAACAAACGAAGACAAAACAATAAACAAATAAATACTACAAACGAGAAATAAAATAAGATACTAATCTAGAAGGTATCTTCAACCTTCCTAAGCCTCCTAGAAGAAGCTTCACCTGGTAGGCGAGCAAAAATACGGCCTTGGTCCGACCAAACGTTCTTTGCTCCGAACTTATCTCTAGCACTGTCCAGGATAATCTTGCGCTGCTTCGTGAGATATTCATTCACAAAAACACCAGATTTCGCTAGCTTAGACTTCGCTTTAAAGACAGTATGCGCAACATCTTTATTAGAAAATTTGACAATCACAGGGGCAACTCGACTTTCATCACTAATCTGAGCTGTAGGGTTGGGTAAGCGAAAACGTTGCATAGAAAGAATTTGATCACTCATAAGAGCACTCAAGCCCATTTTGTCCTTTATTATATTGTGCATTGTTACTTTAAGGTCAACACCAGGGGCCTGTTTGACCCCTATGAATACAAGGGAATCAAGCTGAGCTTCTTGTTGATACTCGTCAAGTCTATCTTCCATTTTTGTAATACGATTTTCCAGCGACTCTATTTGAGCTCTTAACCCCTTAAGTACTTTGCCAATTTTATCAAATTTACCATTATATTCGACTGATAATCCATCATAAACTTGGGATATTATCTGTTCAGCAGTAACTGGGTTGATACTATTTTTTTGTGCTACCTTTTCTGTGACCAATTTCCCGATATCATTGAGCATATTTTGCTTTGTTTGTGCTAACTCTTGTTCCGTAGAAACTAACTTTTCAACAAGAACAGCTACCGATGATTTTTCAGAATTTGAGCCAGTTTGAGCGGAGGGAGCTTTTTTTAAATACTGTAAGTAGATATCCGGGAAAATCTCCAGCTCCTGAAATGCCTTATTCACGCTCCGTTCAGTTTTATGTGATGCTTCTTTAGACTTTTCCGCATAGAGAACTAAATTTACTTCTAAGACTGTCTGAAGATCATGGGATCCATAACAGAAAACTAGAAACTTTGATGTTTTTTCTGATTGGGTGTTAACGTCTACAATTCTTACTGGCCAAAGCGGGTAATTTCTAAATTTTGCCAACGCCAAATCCCCTTTCTTGAACTTGCTCATTTCAAACTTCAGAACTGGCTAACTTAACTCACTCCTCCTTCCTCTCGTTTCTTTTTCTTTCCTCTCCCTCTCTCCTTACATTCAATTTAAGTCCACAGAATAACAAATATGTAAAATCAATAGATGTTGACACCTTGATAAACCGTCACACAAGTTTTAATTAAAACTGGTATTTTGCCAAATACTGCGAGATCTAGCAAGTGGGATTAAAATTCATACCTCAGACTATCAGGTCTGTGAAAATGAAAAATAATCCGATTAGTTTAGATGTTGACACCATGAAAGCTATTTCAGTACTGAAGTTTAAAATTTTTCAACCAAAAGTTAAAAAACGCGTTTAGAAAAAAACTATCTAGTGAAAAAATTGCAATCCAACACTGATTCAGGACTGGCAACTATTATTTTGATTCGTCTTAAACGTAAAAGTTGATTACGAAAAAAAATTATGGTGATTTCGAAAAAAAGTCTGAAACCCCTTGAAAAAGGATCAAAATGAAAAGCCTACCATTTGAATCAGCATGGTCGAAAACTTGTCTTTGGGAAATTACCTCCCTCCTTGAACAACAAAGAAAATGACTTTTTTGCATGGGTAGCACTAATCTGTCTCGCGTTTAATTTTTTTTTTCTAGCAAGGCTAGGGGTTGACCAGAACATCATAGAGAGATGTGTAATAGCTCATTCGAACGGAAATTAGATTTGAATGTGCCTTTTTAAGTGACCAAAAAGATTAGAGTGCAACTAGCCCCCCTCCCTAAAGGCCCTTTCCCTCCAAAATCATCCAATCACAATTTTGAGATAGCTATTTTGTTCAACATAGTTCAAAGGTCAAATATCTTTAGTTTTGGTGATGATGTGACCTTTCATAGTCCTTGGGGAAAGTGCTGCACACTGTATCGGTATGTCTGCACATGCCGGATGTATCGGTATGTATCGGTATATCTGCGGATGTATCGGTATATCGGTATATATGTATCGGTATATCGGTATGTATCCGGATGTATCGGTATGTCTGCACACTGCCGGACAGATTGATATGACGCGTATTGGCGTTGACTTGACTCTATTAAGCAAGAAACGATACACATAAATCTTATACAAAAGAGTCAGGGAGGCAACTCGTTTTGTCTCCTTTAACAATAGAGAGAGAAAAAGAAGAAGGAATCACCCTCAATAACTCACACGGAGTACATAGAAAGAGAGAAAGAAAGAGAGAGAGAGAGAGAGAGAAAGAGAGAGAGAAGAAGAAGAAGCGGAAAAAATCGACTCATGGAGACACGGATGGGACTTACAAACTAATTTATAAATAAATCACCTTACATTCAGTCCCCGCTACTATAGGCTGAAAGAACTATCTCTTTCAATTTCTTTTTATATGTATAGAGTGATGGTGACTCACTTATTAGATCAAGTAGTTTATATTTATTGGCAATCTCAGGAAGTTGATATCTTAAACTTATTGTTATTGCTTATTGTTATTGGGCGTATTGGTATCGCAGGTGTCTAGACAGATTTTTCACAGCTCATATAAAAGACATTGCTCATATCTACGTCCTTCCTATGAATTCAGCCATCAGCAAGTTCCAAATGGCACTAGAAACGGCACTTTTGGTACTCTGTCTCAAGTGGAAAAACTGGGGCTACTGGGCAACCAAAAATTATTAGGATGACGTTTAACGGGCCATTTGAAAGCTATTGCCCATATTTACGTCATGTTTATCAATTCTACCATCCGTAAGTGTGATATAGCACTAAAAACAACACTTTTGATGTCTCTTCTTAAGTAGAAAAGCTTGGAAGTTACAAATCATTATTGTAAGAATTAAGGTCCAAAACCCTTAATTGGAGGTTTGCTTGAGTACCTCTCGCATGTTCCTCCTCCAAGCCCCTTTAATAAGCTGCATAAGTAAGGTACTAATATATCAAATTAGATTATTGAGGTGTGATTTTGTAGGTACAACGTTTGACTTCGAATTAGAGTGTCTTTCGTTCGATTTCTGTTTGGGTGTGTTTGTTTTCATACATGGTTTTCTCTTTTCTGTACGATCATTTTCAGATAATTTCACTGTTTTTGTAAATGTGATGCACTGATTTTTAAAAGTATGTCCCAGGAAGGTATTTGGTCAAGCATTTTGATTCAAAAGCGAATAGAGGTCATCCATTCTCAGTAGCGGGGTAAACGACATTCTCAGTAGATCATTAAATCCATACCCCAACGAATGGTGTAATTTTGTCAAAAGACTGGGGGATTGTCATAGTTTGAGCCATTTTTCCCAAATCAAGTGAAAATGACAGAGAAAACTGAAAACTTAGCCGTATAGTAATAAAAAAGGTACTAAAGAAAGATGATATACTAAAGAAAACTAACCTGTTTCAGTGGATGCTTGAATCATGCAGGCATTTTTTAGTTTTGACAACATTTTTGCGAGAAACTAAATTTCACCTGGGAGTGGGACAAAGGGGCAAACACCTGGGAGTGGGGTCTGGGGGAAAGTTGCCCCCTCTGCCCCATAGCAAGTTACGTCCCTAACCCAAACCCCTTGCCACTTAGTGGTTTGAGAAATCTAGGCATGTGGTTCTGGAACCACTCAAAGTTATATATAAAAAGAAGGATTGCTTATGGTTACTACTGGTTACTATTTATTCAAATTATTTACTTGACAATTCCGCTGTAATATTCTCTCCATACATAAGATTATGTACCGAAAGAAGAAGAAAGACAAATGAAAGCAGTTCTGTTGGGAAACTCAGGTAATTCTTCCCAAAATTTTTGAAATGAAAACAAACTTAGTTTATAATACCATTTATCGTACCTACACAGAAATTAAATAAAAAAAAACAAGTTTTTTAAATGAAAGTAAGGGGCGACATTAAAACTTAAAACGAACAGAAATTACTCCGTATATGAAAGGGGCTTTTCCTTCTCAACGCCCCGCACTTTACGCTAAAGTTTGACTCTTTCTCTTAACTCTACATTTTAAAACAGTAAAAAAGCTTTAGCGTAAAGAGCGGGGCGTTGAGAAGGAAAACAACAAATAAACACGCATCCGTGATCTGCCTTCTGGCAAAAAAATATAAATTCCACATTTTTGTAGATAGGAGCTTGAAACTTCTACAGTAGGGTTCTCTGATACGCTGAATCTGATGGTGTGATTTTCGTTAAGATTTTATGGCTTTTAGGGGGCGTTTCCCCCTATTTTCTAAAATAACGCCAATTTTCTCAGGCTCGTAACTTTTGATGGGTAAGACTAAACTTGATAAAACTTATATAGTTAAAATCAGCATTAAAATGCGATTCTTTTGATGTAGCTATTGGTACCAAAATTCCATTTTTTAGACTTTTGGTTACTATTGAGCCGGGTCGCTCCTTACTACAATTCGTTACCACGAACTGTTTGATGATCTTTTTTATAAGTTTCCATTCATTTCAAAGTAATAAATGGCTTTTTATAGTAATAGTAATAAAATTTAATAGTAATACAATTAAAGTAATAAAATGGCTTTTTATAATAAATGGACAGGTCAAATAAATCCCTAAGCCTAAAGGCACATTTCTGTTGAGCTAGCAAAATTTCCGCAAGTATGGTGATATACAAACCTGTCCGCTAAGTTAACCTTTTGTGTTGAAACTATTAAATCCATGAAGTTTGTCCAGGGTTGTCATCCCTAGCGATTTATCACTATTTCTGTGATTTTTATGTTGCCGAAACGATGAAATTATTAAGTCAGCACATAAATAACGAGATCATTTAAGAAACCATTAAAAATTACGAAAATTTAGTGACTTTTTTAACAGGGTGGCAACCCTGTTCATGTCTTTTGTCTCGGTTTCTCGTTTACACAGTAAATACCAGCATTAAAAATTCTCTCCACGGATTTAATCAAATGTGAAGTGCAAATTTAACGATGGGTTTCTAATTTATAATGCATCTTTGTTGATATTTAACATCACATATTTGGGCCATTTTAGTTCATTCTCATTTTGCTTTTTAATATATTGTAGAGACATATATGCATATGAACACTACTTGTCCCCGTGGGAGTCTACTTTTTGTTTATTTGAGTGTCTTTAATCAAGAGTAAAAGTCCCTCTCCTTAGATTAGTTTTGGTTATGCTTATAACCAAAGATCCTCGAAAAACTGCCAAAAAGCTCTCTTTATGCAATTTTCGGTGGTCAGACAAACTTTCACGACGAACGGGTTTATCCAGATATTGTCAAGTTTTGAACCTCCAAAATATCTGATGATGACTTTGCTATAAGCAGAATATTGGAAACTTCTCTTCAAGAGAAAAAGATGAGTAGTTAGATCTGCAATGATAATTAAGGTAGGCGTATCGCATAACAGCATGAAAGTTCTATCAAAAGAGATATTTGATACTTCAGCCCGAAAAGGTCACATTTAAAATTTAGTATTACAGTCGACTCTCGCTAACTCGGAATTCACGGGACCACGTTTTTCTTCGAGTTACGTATAGTTCGACTTATCCATAGTTCAGGCTATAGAGGCCACTCCACATAAAATTCGACTCATCAAGGTAACGAGTTATAGAGGTAAACCAAATTAAAATCCGAGTTACAGAGGTACAAAATCGCTAAATTTACTCCCTATAGCCACTAAAAATTAAGAATAAATTAGTTAGTGTATTGTTAGTTAGTATTATATAGTCGAAATATCAAGAGTTCGCTTTCATATGTCAATAATACACTTTGTTTGCTTGGAAATAGACACCTGAACATTAATAGAATCTGAATAAAAAAAATTAAGATATATATATATATATATATATATATATATATATATATATATATATATATATATATATATATATACCAAAGTTTACACGTTGCAAACTGCAAACCGGGGTATCGACTAACAGAGGTCTGTTGGAAAAAACTTCGAGATACGTAAACTTCGACGTATGGAGGTAAAGGGAAAATTGAACGACGACTTATCTTGTGAATTTCGAGTTATAGAGGTTAATTTTCGGGTTACTTCGACTTACAGGGGTAAAATATAACCACACAATTATTTCAAGTTATGCATTGTTTCCTCTTCAACTTAGACAGGTTTTTCCAAGGGGATTGACAATAATTTTAGATATCGAGTATTTCGAGTTATCGAGGTTGGAGTTATGGAGAATTAACTGTACTTCAAAACAAAGACTTCGTGTCGCATTGAATTCAGGCTATATAGTTTAATACTGAGGAAGGGAGTCATTTGAAATTGTTTTTGGGTACTGCCTTTTCCAACAGTGTTTTGAAATTAAGTGAGGGTGCAGAAGAAAAGGGGGATACATCAGATGGTCGGCGATGAGGTATAGAGCTTCATTGGCATTTGCATTATAATCATGATTGTATCTTGATAGTAAGAGAGTGACATCCTATTCTTAGGAGTCCCAGTTTTTAAGGAATCCCAGCTCCTAAGAACAAATGTGCCAAAAATTATTATTTTTCTGCTAATTTAAAAATGATAACTTCCGTGTAACACGGAGAAAACAGAAGATTGAGTTAAATAAGTTTTTACATAATTTTTTTTTATTAATGAACTCTTTATTGACTACTAAATTACAAAAACTATAAATACACACAACCTTCGGGGGAAGGCTCAAACAGCATGATGTTGGACGGCTGCAATCCTCTAATTCTCAACCTAATTAATTAAAAAAACCAATATTAAAGAAGGACAAAAACACTCTCACTTAATTACCTGTTAATACCAGAATATACATAAAAAAAGGCTAACAATAATAATAATAATAAAATAACTTCCCACTCCCAATAAATGTTTTTTTAACATTACTTTTTTGTTTCGATTGTTTAAAGTTTATTTAAACAATTAGGTTTAATTTTTTATTAATTAGGTTGATAATAACAATTTAGGTTGATCCAGTTTATTTGTCTAAATTCTTTCAATTAATCAACTGAAAAGACGAAAAAATTCACATTTCTTAAATATGTAGATCCCTATAAAAAAAATGATATAGTGTATATTTTAAAAAATACTTCTTTTTCACTATTTATTTTTGTTAATCCAATATTAATTTTTCTGATCGCCAGAAAAATAATGTTAAAGCCTTTTGACCTAATTGTAGTGGTATCCCTATCCAGGAATCTATGAAAACTTAAAAGACGGAGAGGCGAGGATTATTTTTTTTATAAAGATAAATGAAAGGTATTTTTAAAATCTTTGGTGGGGAGGGGGAGAAGGGCTATTTTATTTTTTCTATGAAAATGTGAAATATCGGCAATTAATTCTATGGGGCAATTAACCCCTGCCCCCCGTTGGTACCCTAATCTCTCTTTAAAGTTCTGATTTACACGCTAATAGTATTTTATTACTGTTATAAGAATGTTTTGCTTTTGATGAAGTATTAATTTCCATAGCAGTGTCCTCTCCCACGCCCATTTTTTCCCAAAGTCACCCGACCAAAATTCTAAGATAGCCATTTTGTTCAGCATAGTCGGCAAATCTAATCACTTTGTCTTTGAGGATGACTTAATCCCACAAAGTCCCCGGTGGACTATGCCCATAGTCTACACATAGTTATGCTCTTTGCCCACAGTTTACACATAGTAGTGGTTATTGGGAATCGACGTTTTCTGGGGGGGAGTTTTTGATGAGAGGAGTCAAGGGGAAGGATTTACGTTGGAGGATATTTTCATGGAGAAATTTTGAAAGGGGGAAGAGAATTTTCCATGAAGGGTGTGCCAGATTTCCCAAAATTAAATAAAAAAACAAGTTTTCCATCTGAAAGTAAGGAACAACATTAAAACTTATAACGAAATGAAAACATACGTATATTAGGGGGTTTGCCCCTCGTCAATACCTCACTCTTTACGCTAAAGTTGTTTTAGTGCTTTCAAAAGAGCTATTTATTCTAATTAAACGGCTTTTGTGATCCAGGAGTTATTCTTAAAGAATTAGAACAAATTTCAAACTTTAGCGTAAAGAGTTAGGTATTGACGAGGGGGCGAACCCCCTCATATATGTAAAAATTCATGTTCATTTTAAGTTTTAATGTTGTTTCTTACTTTCAGTTGAAAAAAGTCGTATTTTTTATTTAATTACATATTGGAAACACTGGCACCACTATTTGTTCTCTAGCGCCACATCGCTGCCACTGGTGGTCTCGTTAGAATATGGTTTGCGATCGAACGATTAAAAGAGCCCAACTATGAGCCAAGGGTGCCATAGCCTGGTCACCACTAATATCTCCTATTATCTATTTGGAGGGTAAGTGGACCTCCCTGTCGGTATGTTAATGATGGTGTTTCTCGCAAACTCTTTTCCTACTCTCCCTGTGTTCGGGGAAATCAATTTCATACGGTTAGACAAAATAACTTACTTGTATTCTCCCAAAGGTCACTCCAACAAAACATATATCTATAAATTCTGAAAACAGACTAAAAACGAAATCACAACTTTGATACAAAGAACTTTGTGTCGAGATGGGCCCTAGATTGACCCTGGCCAATACTATAAATGAAAGCTTCAAAATCAAACACTTGTTGAATACCATTAACTATCAATGGCCAAGTCCATGAAGACAGAAATAGATTTTAGCCCGAAAGTTTACTTATTGCAAAACCAGTGGCTTAGCAACGGGACTTTAAGTTGTAATTAGAAATTATGTTGTAGGTAAATCTAAGCAAATACAATTACGAAAAGGAAAACTTGTCATTTATCTGGGAAAAGAAAGAAAAGGGGCAAGGAGCCCCAACAGTAATAATACTGGAAGCCTTTATTCCCTGGTTTGAGTTGTTCTCTTTTACTCTGTTTTTGTTTATTTGAAACTTAAATTTTGTTTTTTCTATTTATTTTTCTCTATATTTTCTCTCAAATTAATCATGTTGGTAAAAGTTTGGAGGGTGTTTTCTTCTTCTTTTTTTTATATAGGAAAATAAACAACCAAGAGAGATAAAACTCTACAAAAAGAAAACTTCAAACGAGACGACGGCCAGTAGAATTGAAAGACTAAAACAACGCGGATATTTCGCCTGTATCCAAACAAGGCGTCTTCAGCACAAGATAGAAAATTAAAAGAAAACTAATCTAAAAACAAATAAAAACCACCACCAATAATAATAAATACAATTTACTCAAAGAGGAGTTGCTCTTTGATTCTCATTAAAGTAACTCAAATAGCTGCTTTTCCCTACGTGGATAAGTAGCGACAATTGTATTAGTCTTTTTAGCGTTGTTTTAGTCTTTCAATTCTACTGGCCATCGTCTCGTTTGAAGTTTTCTTTTTGTAGAGTTTTATCTCTCTTGGTTGTTTATTGTCATGTCTGGCCAGTTCGGCTTAAGAGCTTTCATATAGGAAAATGGTTGGTTAGGCGAATGAAACTTACACAAATGGATCCTAAGTCACAACTATGTCCTGTGGAGTTATTTTGAAGTATTTACCTCCATAGTTATCCCTTCAAAGGGCACAGCACCTTGGACAAGCTTAAAGACACTTTGTCGTAAAAAAAGAAAACCTTTTAAAATGCAACTACAGCACAAATGAGGTCCAAGGGAAGTCTAGCCTCATATCTCTAGCTTCTATATCTCATAGAAGAATATTTGCATATAAAAAAGTTAAGGCTGAATACTGAAAAGAGCGAAGTTGTTATTTTTAAAAAAAGGAAGGTTGGGGACGATGAAAAATATACGTTTAAATTTAATAATAAGGAACTATTTATAAGTAAAAGAATAAAATATTTAGGCTTTATCTTATCGGAAAATGGAAGCCTAAGGAGTCATGTTGATGAAATAATTAAGAGAGGTAGGGTGGCCATGTCAGCTATATTTAGAAACCCGACGATAATGGGGATCAAAAACCTAAAAATGCATAAAAGAATATTTAACACAAAAATTTTACCCGTAATAGAATATGGAGCAGAGATATGGGGTGGAGAAACGGTGCAGCAACTGGAGTCCCTTCAGCTCCAGTATTATAAAAGAGTGTTTGGTTTACATCAGACAACTCATTCACAGATTCTGAAAGGTGATATGGGCCTGTTTTCTTTAAAGCTACGTAGGTATATTTTAATGCTTAGATTCTGGTTGAAGTTAACTAAGAGTAATGAAGATAGACTAGTAAGAGTGGCATATGAAGAGATGTTGAAATGTGGTTTAAAAACCTCGTGGCCATCCCAAATTAAATCATTACTAGAAAAAGTAGGAATGCCTTATTTATGGAATAATGGTCTTTGCTCTCGCGATGTACCAGCAAATTTAGAAAGCCAGGTACGATTTATATTAGAGAGTCAGGAAATTCAGCATTGGCAAGGGCTGGTTCTTGATTCTACAACCCTACAACATTATAATCAGGCAAAACCTAGTTTTGGGGAGGAAGTTTATTTTAAACTTAATTTACCGGCTATGATTCTACGTCGTTGGATTCAGCTTAGGGCAAATTGTCTTCCAATCCAGAACAGGCAAAAACCGTTCGACAAAAATAAAATGATAGTTGGTCCTGATAGGCGGTATCTTTGTCCTCTTTGTAAAGATGATGATGAAGACTTGGATCATTTTCTCCGGAAATGCCCGGTGCTCTTGGATTTACGGGAAATTTATTTGCATGGGATTAATTTGATGCTTCCGGGTATTCTACAAAATAGTAACCCAACCACAATATTTCGAGTGGGAGTATATATAGAAAAATCTTTAATAAGAAGAAAAAGTTTTATATGATTAATTTCTTTTGTAGTTAGATTAGGTACTTTTTGCGTTGAATTCTGTTTTTTTTTTGTGCGTGTTCGTACTGTTGTTAATTTCCTTGCTTGTCTGTTATTTATTTATATTTTGTGTGTATATGGCCCACGGGTTTTTGAAATACACTTATCTATCTATCTATCTATCTTAGATAAATCCTGGTTATAGGATCTTGAAGGATTTGGGAAAAATATTTCTTTAGCTGAAAAAAAAACGTCCTCCTTACTCAACTATCCAAAATAGTGAAAAGCCTATTATCTAGAAAAGCTTTAATCTTTCTTTGTGTTATCTCTTCAAATTTAGAAGGTCGTTAATTACCCTTGACAAACAATTTATATAAAAGAATGATACCAAGTGCCGAAAACCGTAATGTTAGACACAACTCTTAAATATCTTTGCGAGACAGTTAAATTCCTTGATATTTAGAATTAAGAACTTGTTTCTACGTAATTATATCTGCAGTAAATGCTGATAGGAATTACAAGGATGGTATATATGCTATTTGTGTCACATTTTTCAATGTGGCAATAAAGGTTATAATATTTAAAAATTGAGTGAGGTATTTTTTAATTTGAAAATTTTGACTTTCATTGATTTTGTGATTATTTCTTTTGTTTCACCATGGCCCCAGAGCCGTTCATAGGGTTTTGGTGGTGCCTGAAAAAAAAATTAATTACAGCGCTCCCCTCCCGACTCAAATATAAGCAAAAAGCCGAATCAAAGTAAAAAATTTGATAAAAGTGGGCAATCCTCCCGCCACTGCAGCCAGTGTAGCTACTCTAGTTGCCCCAGTATATATCTGAGCAATACATATATCCAGCAATATTTACTGTTCTAGCTGAAAAGTCTTTTTCACCCATGTATGTCTTGAGCGAAAATATCTGTAAAAAAAAAAAAAAAAAAAAAAAAAAAAAAAAAAAAAAAAAAAAAAAAAAAAAATCTAGAATGAAGGGCAAATATTACCATAATTTGCTGGTAAGCTTTTGTCATTTCTCCATTTAAGCTTGAATTTTATTCTTTTAACCTTTGATCTAAAAAAAATTTAAACAATACTACAAGCATTCGCTTAAGATTTATTGCAGTGCTGCTACTTTTTATGTCAGCAATCAATCTTTTATGAATGGAAATACATAAGGATACCAAACAATCTAAATATCTTTTTATATATACCCCTAAGGTTCTTTTTTTGGTGGGAGGGGAGCTAGATGCTTCTAGGAAAAGATATGCTTAAAACCTAAAGGTCCTGAATTTTGTAAATATTGTGTGCTTTCCTTGCAATATTCCCCCCTATCCTCCAGAAACCCTATGCAAGGACCTTTCTTAGGGCTGGTAGAATCTGGAGTGAAACTAAGTCCACTCTCCCAAAAAATCAACAAACAATACTGTGTTGACTAACAAATATCGCAATTGCCTTTTTTTTAATCTCAGCTATGGTTCCCCCCAGTCACCTGGATCCGTTTGCCCCTGGCCCCACTTAAGTAGCCCTGCACTTATGTAAAAATGGGGTTAACACTCATTTGGAGCGTTTTCTATCCTCACACTTAAGTTTGAGCGTTTGTCTCAGAAAATCTGAATGTTTTGAAACTAATACTTGTTGGATTGCCTACTAGCTGTCTTAACGTGCTACCTGACGGGTTGGCAAAGTGAATTTTTTTCGTTCTGTCTCCATGTTTCCGATATTCAAACATAGGCTAATTACAAACATGCAATTCAAACAAACATACGCATGCATACGTTTTTAAAGCGCAGAGAGAAAATATTACGTAACATGGTTGCAGCGGTAGCTAAGAGCGAACAGAATTTTGACAACAGGAGATAAATCAGTAAAATAGCTTTTTATTCTGATTCCTAATACATATGTTCGTTGAATTGAATGTTACCCATCGAAAGCTACGTGCCTGGGAAAATATGTCTGATTTTCAAAAATGGGGAAAATATCTCCGAAAAGTCAAGAAACCTTAAAAAAGTCGCACCATAAGATTCAGCATATCAGATTTAGGGAATCCTAGTGAGGAGCCGTCAACAAAAGTGTGGAATTCTAAATTTTTTGTTACAACGAAGATCACGGACGCGCGTTTATTTTTGTTATTTTATTACTTTTTTTTCCAAGGATGGTTTTGTCGAACTAATGGTCCTAGAAGATCTGGAGATGGTTCATTTGAGAGGAATTGCAATGTTCTAGTACCCCTTTTAAGTAACCAAAAATTGGGAGGGTAAATAGCCCCCCTCCCACGTCCTTCTTTTACCTAATGTCATACGATCAAAATTTTGGGATCGTCATTTTGTTCCTCACAGTTGAAAGGTCCAATAAATATGCCTCTTGGGATAACATAATCCCTCACGTTCCTTGAGAAATGGGCTGAGTTATGAAATTTCCTCATTGTTTACATATAGTATTTAGGATAAGAAAGTTTCTGGTAGCTAAATTTCCAAGGAAAATTTTACACGTGGGGAATTCGCCAGAATTCCTATACTTACTTCTTTTTATTTGTCTTACTTTCTTTTTGGTGACACAATTTTAAATATGGAGATATTCCCGTGGAATTGTCTGGGAGAAGTTTTCTGCTGGATTGGCATTGTTTTGAGAATTTTTTTGAGGGTAGAAATTCTCCATGGGGGAATTTTCTGCGGAAAAAAATTCCATTCGGAGGATTTCCTAGAAAAATATTTCATGAACAAAGGAATCGCAGAATGGTGCAAAAAACGATCAGAAATCAAATAAAAAACCAGTTTTTTTAAAGTGAAAGTAGGCTAAGGAGAATTCTCCAGATGGAATTGTCCACAGGAAGTTTAGGAGTTTCTGGGGGGGGATTTTCAGTGAGGATGGAACTTCCTAGGGGAAAGTTTTTGGGGGGAATATTTTAAGAGGGTAGAGCTTTTCATAGGGGAAATGCTTCGTGGGGGGAATTTTCCCTGGAAGGGGAAGCTGATTCCCTGGCACAATTTGGAAAGCGATTAGAAATTAAATAAAAAATATTTTTTTTTTCAAATAAAAGTTAGTAATAGCACCAAAACTTCAAGCGAATATAAATTATGCCGTATATGAGAGGATCTTCTTTCTCCTCAAGACTTCCCTCTTTGCACTAAAGTTTGAGTTTTTATCCCAATTCTTTAAGAGCGACTCGTTAAACGCAATAAACCTTAAATTGTATCAAGAAGCTTTTTTGACCAAAAAAACTAAATTACTTAACTGCTAAAAAAAAACTTTGGTGTGAAAAGCGGAGGATTGAGGAAGAGGCAGTCCCCCTCATATACGAAATAGTTTCCGTTCGCTTCGATTTTTAGTTTTGCTCCTCATTTTCATCTAAAATACTTTTTTTTCTTATTTTTTAGTCTATCTTAAAGAAAGGATATCGTAATAAAAAAAAATTATTCAGGCAGTTATCCTAACAATCCTACGATGGAACTTATGCTAATTTATTTCGTAGAAGAACCGACTTTTTAAGGAGGGTACAGGTTAAGTCACAAAAAAGTCATGGAAAAGAGAAATTACATGAATGTTGTAAGAAAATGGACAGCTCGTAAAATTTTCGATCTTTTTGGGACACACAATCGAATGCAGAGCCTATATAGACACCAGTTGCGCAAACATTTTTCAAAAGCAACACGTAGCTATCATCGTGACAATAATGAGCGCTGCGTCAAAACCAGACACTCTTGCAGTTGAAAACTGGATTCCACAATGAACTAACATCATTTTTATACAATCCCAATAAGGGGAGGGGGCTAATGCCAGAATTAAGGGTGGTCACAACAGAAATTTCTGCTTTCACTCCTGGAATAGAGCCAAGATCTTTCCGCACTGATTGGCTGTGGGAGCGCCGGAGGTTAACGCCAATTCTAAAGTTCTGTGTTGAATTCCTTCTATGGGCAAGATACGACTCCGTGGAACTGGTGTCTATTTAAGCTGTGGTCGAATGCATCCTCCCACTTGCATACAGGTCTGTTCACTGGTGTCAGAACTCATCGCCACAATGCAAAATGTACCTGCTGCTGTGACATGGCTTATTCTAATCTTAAATATACCACCATTTTGGTATTAATGCTACATCATTTTTCAGCAACCGTTTTTACTTGCGAAGAGACTATTTTGCCAGTGTCTCTAACTTACCATAAAAAGACACAACCTTACAAAGAACCAGTTTTAAAATATATGTGAATAATACTGAGTGAATAGTATAATATTTGCAAACCAGTATTAGGATTATGATTTGATTCGGCAACAGATTCGATAATCTCAGCTGTGATTTGACTTTAAATTCCTTCGTTAGAATCTTATTATGCTATTACTATTCTACTAGCAGAGGAAATGTTCTAAAGCAGGAGCATTTATAGAATCTTAACTAATTTTTGCTTGATTGAGCCATTTTAACTTAGTCGTTTTAGCGTAGGCTATATACTCCTACTGCAGTAGGCTATTTATCGCACCGTAAAGCTATCCTCTCGACCCTGACCCACTGATGAACATCTAACATCCAACTCTGTTGAAAATTTCTTCTTCTTCAGTGAATAGAGTAGTAGGAGTCAGTGTTTACAGTACCCCTGAATTTTTGGGGGGTTTCATTGATCTCCATAAAATGTAACGACAACGCAAGTTAACAATTTGTACTGTATTTTAACATTTCGCTTGCTTACAATAGTTAATTATTGGGGAAGAATATGGTGTATTTCAGGGAAATTAGAAAAACTGCGAAAAATTCGGGGATAATGCAATCGTTGGCTTAGGTTTTAAGCTGATCACCGTCGGAACTTTCTCCTCTGCAACTAGTGGTGTAAATTGGGGGTGGGGGCAGAGAGCATGCGCATCATAGATTTTTTTGTTCGCCCCACCCTCTATATTTTAGAAAGTACCTTTTCGAGGGGTATTTTCATTCAAAAAATTAGAAAAATGCAAATTTGACCCCCTTTGTTTTGAACAAGATGTCCCCCCCTAATTTTTTGTGAATTAAGGCCACTGTCTGCAACTAACATGTCTGCTTCAATTCAAAAGGGACTGTTTTATAGAATACACATTTCACTGGAGGGTGAAAAAAATATAAAATGCTTCTCAGGTTTTAGGTTAATGCAAGGAGGTGCTAAATTTCAGAAATCACGAACACCAGGTAGCGAGTTCCAAGCGTAGCCAAAGTTTGCCAAGCGTGGTGGAACTCTACCAAGCTTTGAGGAGTCTGTGTCAAGCGTTACAGGGGCTGTACCACGCGTGGTAGGACTCAGTGGCTCACGTGGCGCTTCAAGATGATCAACAGGTGGCGGAAAAGGTTGTTATCAAGAAGTTATATATTGCATCATAAACCTTAAAAAATAGGCTGCATTTGGGCATCTGCACAAAACTGTTTTGATGAAAACTTTTATCTATTATCCATTTATAAAACCGTGAGAAAGGGATATCAAGCATTTTGAAAAAAAAAAAGAAAAAAAATCCAAGTGTTTCAAAACTGGAGGAAATAGAGGAAAAGATAATCAATACAAAGCGTTGAATTTAAGAATATAGGTAAAAAAATTTCCATTTCAAAAAACGTCATATAATGCCCATTGGGTTATTGCTGCACAACCCTGTAAAAAGCTTCATTTCCTGTATCAAATATTGTTTAAGTCCCAGTCCTTCTTACAGTACTTTTACTGCTGGAACTCAGTCCAAAATTCTCTCATGATTTTTCTATTAAACATGTTCGATACAATAGATGGGTCATACAATAGAAGTTATTTCTGTTGTACAGATTAGCTCGCATAGAATTTTAGGGGGGAGGGATCCAGGAAAACGTGAAAAGAAAATGAATAAAGTGAAAAATATAGGAAAACATACAACAATACACTTCTGGGAGGGGGCCCGATTCTCATACCCCCTCCCCAACAGAGGATGTGCCTGGACATGTCCTTGACGTATTCAGGTAAAATTCTTCTTAGGAAATGATTGGTACCCTATCGAAATGTTATGGAAGAAAGTATGAAAAGTTCTCTATTTACAAAGGTACTTTGATTTTCGTTCTCTGGCGTCATAATATGGATGTTTCCTCGATAAGATATACTGCAACTAGACGTTTTAAATGTAAATTTGAAATCAGATGTTATGAGCCAGATCTCCGAAAGTGACTGGATAAATGGTGGGGGGGGGGGCACTTTTTAAAACAATTTGCACCAGATGGCACGCAAAGAAAGTGGGCCAGGAGTGGTGTGAAGTTTTCCATGAATCGTAGGAAGAGCCATGACGCAGCGAAACTTTTTCACGCTTTACGGAACAAGTGGGGATCCCAAGATATACACCATTGGACACAAGATGCACAGTGGCGGAGAGTGGGCAACCCTTTGGTGTGGATTTTAACTTATTTCTGAAATGGAGTAAATTTAGATAGACAATAAATTGCAGCAAAAACCTATATTTGCTCAAACACTATCTGCAACATTTTTTTTTCTGTTGTAAGGAATATCACTTAGCCAAAATAAAAACATTAGCTTTTACATTACGGTAAATCATCATCATCATTCAAGTTACGTTGCCAATCTTTAGAAGAAATACCTATTTAGCCTTTATAAAAACTCCAAGAAAAGAAAAAGATGCATTAACGTCAGAGAAAATAGATAAACGGAATTTATGAACACTTCCGTAGGAAGAAAAGACTCATCCCAATTTTTATCAGTTTGTATCTAGAAATATATATTTCATATTTATAAAGAATTTATATATATAGATGAAAACACTCAATGCTGAACCTTCATACTCTAGATATAACAAAAGTTGTATTGTAGGAGTCAAAATGACATTAATTGTCTGTAAATAGAATTCTTATCCTCGCTGCCCTTTTTTATTGCCGAGGGGCGCCCGCTTTCCATGATCTGGTGTACATCTCAGATCTCTACATCTGCCACAGATTTCTTCTACACTTGGCACTGTTTTGCCACGCTCAAGGTATATATCCATAATGCGTGGCATGTGCCAATTTGTGTACATGCTTTCTGAAAGTCGGTGACACCTCGCTAGGCACCTGTCGATCCGTCATGACGCACATTGGACCAAAAAAAAAAAATGGGAAAATATGATACAAAGCTAAAAAGAAAATTTTTATATATATAAATACACGTCTAAGTGCACAGAGAAACACGACAAAAAAACCATGTAATGACATGAGCAGAATACATATATATAGAATAGAATAGAATAGAATATGATTTATTGGCTAAAATAGCACACAAGCTAGCATAAGCACGTCAGAACAATTATAATTACAATGATAAAATAAATGTTAAGGGATAAACATAGTTACAAAGTTAAATCAATTATTAAAATGCGAAACAAAATAGGGAACGAAAGAGTTTTTGTACCTCATTGTCAACATTTGGGGACACAAGTCAAGTTGAGTATTTGGAGCTCTACGAGCATTAAGTCTTGTATTGGGAAGGATTGGGGGGTTTTCTTTGAAGGGGGGAAGAAGACGTCGATGATAGTCAGAACTAAGGCACTTGTGCCCGAAGTTCATGGTAAGGAGGTGACGTCGTGATTCCAATGTAGTGAGTTCAAGTCTAGCCAAACCTTCATCATAAGTAGTATAGGACGTCCCCAGTATAATTTTTATAGCTCTTTTTTGAATGCTTTCAATTTTAGAACATTGGGATTTGGTCAGTCCAGGGTGCCAGACAGGGCAAGCATATTCAAGACAAGGTCTTATATAAGAACAATAAATTATTTTAAGGTTCTGGATTGATATGGAGAACCGTTTAAGAAGGGAGAAAGATCTAAGGAGAAAACCACCTGTTTTAAATAAGTGAAAAGAGTGAGATTTCCATTTAAGGTCATTGTCCAAGTGCACACCAAGTAGCTTAACCATGTTTAAATTTGGGATACAAAGGTAATTATTGATTGGGGGTATATTTTTAAAAAGGAGAATAGCATTAAACTGCTTTTCGGTATGCTCAGATTGAGTTTAACATTGGCAAGATTATTCTTTAAGTTGTTAATGAGTGAGTCAAGTTTAACGCCCAAAGTGTTTGAGGTTTGACAAAGGTTAAGTAATGTCAAATCATCCGCAAATTTAAAAGTGTTGTCAAAGTTTGGTAAAACATTGTTAAAAACAATTAAAAACGCTAAAGGACCCAATTTAGTCCCTTGGGGTGCTCCACAGGAAATCGAGGTAAAGCCTGATGAATCTCCGTTAGGGAGGACTACACATTGCTCGCGACCAGATAAAAAACTAGCTACTATACGTAAAACAAAATCTCTGACACCTAAAGCCCTTGCATTATCAATAACTGTCTGATGATCCAAGTTGTCAAAGGCTTTACTAATATCAGCAAAAACAGCCTCAACGTAGGAACTACTTAACTCAAGATGTTTGAAAACAGTGTCAAGTATATAACATAAACAATGGGTGGTGCTATGATTCGGCCTAAAGCCAAACTGATTTGGGTTAATTTTATCTTGAATATCATCAAAGAGAAAATTGTAAATAAAACTTTCAAAAATTTTAGAGACAATAGAGGTTTTTGATATTGGTCTTAAGTCAGAGGGGACTTTTGGGGTCTTGTTTTTCGGTATAGGTGATATAATAGCTCGTTTAAAACACACTGGAAAAATACCATCTACAAAATATTGGTTATATCGATACATTATATATATCGATACAACTTTCCACTGCCCAGATGACATATGTCTGCGCAGCTATTGAACTGTCTGCAGGCGTGACAAGCCTGAAAAGAGTGGATAATATGACTCAAAATGGTTTCAGTGTGAAAACACGGAAACTACTAAATGTGCCCAGGAAAGGTAAGATAAGCTGTCTTTCATTTGAGTTATACAGGAAGCCGGTTGATCTTCTCAAAGGTTGATCTATATTAATTCTATTAACCGAGGGGGCGCAAAGCGTGGCGAAGTTCGCCAAACTTGACTTAACTATGCCAAGGGCTGGGGAGACTGTGCCAAACGTGATGGTGCTGTGCCACGCATTATGGAGCTGTACCATGTGTGGGCTAACTGCGGCACACTTAGCACTGCGACATGTACACCATATGGTTGAAAGTGGGTGATTCCTCGGTACGCAGAAATATTTCTGGCTGACAGCCTTAATTGGCTGTCAAGAATTGCAGATGTTTTCAGTTTATTCTGCTCAATACTATTCGTGTTTTTGCTGCTAGAATTTTAACGATCTTGTTTGTATTTGAATTAATACTTTATTTTAACGGAGCATCAGCGCTTTCTGATCTGAATGTTTTTCTACTTTCCACATTTGATATTCAGGAGCCATTTTGCATGAAAAAACTCCGCTTTGTGCTATCATCGCTAAAGTTGAATAAATAGGCATTGACGCTAACTTAAAAGGGAATAACACGTCAGATCAGTGGACAATAGCCCCCCTGGGGAACAAGAAAACATTCCGGAGTGCATAAAAATAGAGAAATCAAAAATATTCCCATTTAGTCTAAATCCTAGTTAAAACAAAGCTCCTGGCAACACTTGGCTCACCTGGAAAATTTCAAAGGGGCCATGCGGGAAATAGCTATTTTGAGACGGATTTTTTTTTCTGCAGATGTCACTGTAAAATGGTCGACACTAAAATTCGATGTTTACTCTCTAGGTTGCCGGCAAAGCCGATTGAACACCAGAGATATTTTTTTGATGAGTCCTATAGTTGTTTCTGTTGCTCGTATTCTAAGAATTCTATTAAACCTTGGGGTGTAATCAGTCTTGTGGCCCCACCCCAATAAATTCCTTTAATTTCTTGAATTCCTGGACATTTCTTATTCAAATTATTGAATTTATATTTTGATAACGGTCCCTCACTCCCGGATAAAATGTTGCATAAGTATCTGGCAGAGACATACAGAAAAGGAAGGGGCATTGGACCCTCTGCCTTTTACGTCTCTTCCCCTAAATTCTAAATCCTTCTGAGTTTTGAGCACTTCGTATTCAAAAATTCCTCTGACCGTGTCTTGAGTCTCGTTTTACTAAAAACTTGGCAGTCTCGCTTTAGTTCTTGGATTTTTATGGCACTTGGTATTAACCAAGTGACATATAGCAATCGCCAATTCTGTCGGTCTGTCGGTCCCGGTTTTGCTACTTTAGGCACTTCCAGGTAAGCTAGGACGATGAAATTTGGCAGGTGTATCAGGGACATGACCAGCTTAAATTAGAAATAGTCGTTTTCCCAATTTGGCCATCTGGGGGGGGAGTGGGGGGGCGGTTAATTCGTAAAAAACAGAAAAATGAAGTATTTTTAACTTATGAGCGGGTGATGGGATCTTAATGAAATTTGATGTTTGGAATGATATTGTGTCTCAGAGCACTTATTTTAAATCCCGACCGGATCTGATGACATTGGGGTAGTTGGAGGGGGGGAAACCTAAAATCTTGGAAAACACTTAGAGTGGAGGGATCGGGATGAAACTTGATGGGAAAAATAAGCACAAGTCCCTGATACATGATTGACATAATTGGAACGGATCCGCTCTCTTTGGGGTAGTTGGGGGGGGGGGGGGTAATTCTGAAAAATTAGGAAAAATGAGGTAATTTTAACTTACGAACGGGTGATCGGATCTCAATGAAATTTGATGTTTAGAAGGATATTGTGTCTTAGAGCTCTTATTTTAAAGCTTGACCGGATCTGGTGACATTGGGGGGGTTGGGGGTTGGGAGGGGGAAACCTAAAACTTGGAAAACACTTAGAGTGGAGGGATCGGGATGAAACTTGGTGGGAAAAATAAACACAAGTCCAAGATACATGATTTACATAAAAGGAACGGATCCGCTCTCTTTGGGGTAGTTGGGGGGGGGTATTTCTGAAAAATTAGAAAAAATGAGGTATTTTTAACTTACGAACGAGTGATCGAATCTCAATGAAATTTGGTATTTAGAAGGATATCGTGGCTCAGAGCTCTTATTTTAAACCCGACCGGATCTGGTGACATTGGGGGGAGTTGGGAGGGGGAAACCTAAAATTTGAAAACACTTAGAGTGGAGGGATCGGGATGAAACTTGGTGGGAAAAATAAGCACTAGTCCTGGATACATGATTGACATAAACGGAACGGATCCGCTCTCTTTGGGGAAGTTGGGGGAGGGGCTAATTCTGAAAAATTAGAAAAAAATGAGGTATTTTAACTTACGAACGGGTGATCGGATCTCAATGAAATTTGATATTTAGAAGGATATCGTGTCTCAAAGTAATTATTTTAAATCCTGTCCGGATCTGGTGACATTGGGGGAAGTTTGGAGTGGGGGAACCTAAAATCATGGAAAACGCTTAGATTGGAGGGATCGGGATGAAACTTGGTGGGGAAAATAATCAGAAGTCTTACATACGTGATTTACATAATTGGAACGGATCCGCTCTATTGGGGGGGGGGGGTGATTCTGAAAAATAAGAAAAAATGACGTATTTTGAACTTACGAAGGAGTGATCGGATCTTCATGAAACTTAATATTTAGAAGGACCTCGTAACTCAGATCTCTTATTTTAAAGCTCAACCAGATCAAGCGTAATTGGGGGGGGGGCATTTGGGGGAACCGGAAATCTTAGAAAATACTTAAAGCGGTGAGATCAGGATGAAACTGGATGGGAAGAATAGAAACCTGTCTAAGATACGTGACTGACATAGCCGGACCGGATCTGCTCTCTTTGGTGGAATTGGGGGGGGGTAATTTTGAAAATTGAGGTATTTGTAACTTACGAAAGGGTGACCAGATCTTAATGAAATTTGATATTTAGAAGGATCTTGTGCTTTAAAGTTCTAATTTTAAATTCCGACCAGGTCCTGTGACATTGGGGGAGTTGGAGGGGGAAACCGGAATTTTTGGAAAACGTGAAAATTGGGGTATTTTTATCTTACGAATAGATGATCGGATCTTAATGAAATTTGATTTTTAGAAGGAATTCATGTCTCAGAGCTCTTATTTCAAATCCCAACCAGATCTTTTGACACTGGGGGGAGTTGGAGGGGGAAATCTTGGAAAAACACTTGGAGTGGAGGAATCGGGATGAAGCTTGGTGGATAGAACAAACAAATGTCCTTGATACGTGATTGACAGAATCGTACTGGATTCGCTCTCTTTGGGGGAGCTGGGGGGAGGGGTTCAGTGATTTGGCGAGTTTGGTGCTTCTGGACGTGCAAGGACGATGAAAATTGGTAGGCGTGTCAGGGAGCTGCACAATTTGACTTGATAAAGTCGTTTTCCCAGATTCGACCATCTGGGGGGCTAAAGGGAGAGGAAAAGTTAGAAAAATTAGGTATTTATAACTTACGAGTTGGCGATCGGATCTTAATGAATTTTGATATTTAGAAGGACATCGTGACTCAGAGCTCTTATTATAAATCCTGACCGGCATCAAGCCTCTTATTTTCCTTTTTAAATCAATCTATTGATTCATAGAATTTTGTTAGACCTCATACCATATGATCTCTTGGCTCTCAGCTCTTCTTGCCTCGTCACAAGTGCCATATGAGCTCTTAGCTCTTGTTAAATATTAAAAAAACTTGACGTCCCAGGGTTTTTGTCTTGGAGGTCAGGTTTTGTCAGGGTTTTGGAATTATGATATATACCTATATTTGTTGGCTAGGTACATCTTAAAAGAGGCTTTCATGCACTGCCTGAAAAAGCCATCTGTAATTGAGCCAATCTTTTTTTCGGGATAGGAGGCATGGATACATAAAATATGGGCATATGTACCTACCGAAAGAGAGTGATGTATATCAGCCAAAATTAGTCAGAATCATGGGTGCCCATAGGGGAGAGGGGGTGCCATCCCTCCCCTCCCCTTGGCTGATTGAAGCTGCTTGATATTTTTGCTTTAAGATTTCTATTATGCTGTATTGGAAGTGGCGATTAGACAAGGTAAGGCCCTCCTCCTAAAATTCAGCTTATGGACGCCCATGGTCAGAATAAACAGTTGGTCTCCTGGTTATGGCTTTTTAAAATGAAGAGGTTGGGAAAGAGAAAGAAGAGGATGTCACTCCATAATGCAGACACTCATCTCAAAAATAATTTGAAACCTTCTAAAATTTATGATGTTGTAACAAGCGTTCAAGCACTTGACCGTCCTTGTAGACCTGTACAAGATTTCGCAACAAAAAATATGCCAAGAAGACCATGCATTTATGCAACTATTTGTATTTAACTATTGTTACTAGCCCAGAACTGCATAACTGCTCAGCTGAACTTTTATGCTTTAAGTTTATTTACGATTAGAAATCTGCTGGTGTTACGTCTAAGCGTCGTACTTAATGGCATGACGGGTGAATGACGTTCCTTTTTTCGCAAATTTGTCTCACGCTGCTTATTGATTTGGCCATGGTTAAAATACCGCTTAGTCAAGGTTTTGGCTATGGTGTTCTGTCTTTTTTAGATATAGTATTTCTCGGCAGAAATAACTTAACAGCTGTTATAGTATTATTTTTCCGATGTTTTCCAATTATTTTTCAAATTATCCTAACTTTTTCTATCATTTCTAGATATACTAAATTTAAAATTTTCTGAAAAGTTAATATTTTCTTAAATTGTTCAGCTCGACATTTTTTCAATTTCTTATAATAATCCATAAAGAAAATTTTTTGAAGTGTTATACATGATTAAATTACAATTGATTCTCGTTTAAAAGTCTGACATAGAAAATAAATAAATACACTTTACATATTTTTACTAATATCTCGATAAATTTAAAAGTTGTAATCGTAAAAATATCTAAGAGTTTCGGTTTCAACCTTTACGGATTTTTGATAAAAAAACAAAAACAAAAAAACAAGAGTTTTATAAGGAAAATATAATACTTTCTTTTCATATGGACGACTAAGCCGATAAGTCCCAAAATTGTGTTTCCTAGTTGTTAGAGAATCATTCGAGGGGGTGGCCAATTTTAGAAATCACGTACACCAGGTAGCGCTCGTGTAGCGTGACGGAAATTTTTCCAAGCAATGGAAACTTTGCCAAGCATGGTGGAAACAGAACAAAGCGTGTTAGAACTGTGTGGCTGACATCGTGTTCTGATGTGTACACGGGTGGCAGAAAGTGGGTGCCCCCTTGAAATTATCAAAGGAGTGACCCGGCTCAATAGTAACCAAAACTCAAAACAATGGAATTTGGATACCAATAGCTACATCAAAAGAATCGCATTTTAATGCTGATTTCAAATATATAAGTTTCATCAAGTTTAGTCTTACCCATCAAAATTTACGAGCCTTAGAAAATTTGCCTTATTTTAGAAAATAGGGGAAAACAACCCCTAAGAGTCATAGAATCTTACCGAAAATTACACCATCAGATTCAGCGTATCAGTGAACCCTACTTTAGAAGTTTCAAGCTCCTATCTACAAAAATGTGGAATTTTGTATTTTTTGCCAGAAGGCAGATCACGGATGCGTGTTTATTTGCTTGTTTTTTTTTTTTTTTTTTTTTTTTTTTTTTTCCAGGGGTGATCGTATCGACCCAGTTGTCCTAGAATGTTGCGAGAGGGCTCATTCTAACGGAAATGAAAAGTTCTAGTGCCCTTTTTAAGTGACCAAAAAAATCGGAGGACACCTAGGCCCCCTCCCACGCTAATTATTTTCCCAAAGTCAACGGATCAAAATTCTGAGATAGCCATTTTATTCAGCGTAGTCAAAAAACCTTATAACTATGTCTTTGAGGACGACTTACTCCCCCACAGTCCCCTTGGGAGGGGCTACAAGTTACAAACTTTGACCAGTGTTTACATATAGTAATGGTTATTGGGAAGTGAACAGGCGTTTTCAGGAGGATTTTTTGGTTGGGGGGATGGGTTGAGAAGAGGGGGATATGCTGGGGGAGTTTTCCATCGAGGAATTTGTCATAGGGGAAGAAAATTTCCATGAAGGGAGCGCAGGATTTACTAGCATTACTTAAAAAAAACAATGAAAAAATAAATATGAAAAAGTTTTTTTTCCGCTGGAAGTAAGGAGCAGCATTAAAACTTAAAACGAACAGAAATTATTACCCATATGAGGGGCTCACCTCCTCCTAATACCTTGATCTTTACGCTAAAGTATTTTCAGTAATGTCAACTATTTATTCTACGGTTTTTGTGATTCAGGGGTCATTCTTAATGAATTGGGACAAAATTATATCTTTTACTAATAAAAAGATTCGTAAAAAATTAAAATTCTTGTTGCCTTTTTAATTAACCAAAAAATTGGAGGGCAACTAGGGTTCCTCCCCTGCTCTTTTTTTTATCAAAATCATTCGATCAAAATTATGAGAAAGCCATTTAGCCAAAAAAAAAAAAAAAAAAAAAAATATGCAAATTTCGTTTTAATTATTTCTCTGCGGAGAGCCAAAATCAAGACATGCATTGATTCAAAAACGTTCAGAAATTAAATTAAAAAAAACAAGTTTTTTCAACTGAAAGTAAGGAGCGACATTAAAACTTAAAACGAACAGAAATTACTTCGTATATGAAAGGGGCTGCTTCCTCATCAACGCCCCGCTCTTTACGCTAAAGTTTGTTACTGTTTTAAAAAGAAGAGTTGAGAGAAAGAGTCAAACTTTAGCGTAAAGAGCGGGGCGTTGATGAGGAAGCAGCCCCTTTCATATACGAAGTAATTTCTGTTCGTTTTAAGTTTTAATGTCGCTCCTTACTTTCAGTTGAAAAAACTTGTTTTTTTTTTTTTATTTAATCTTTCAATCTAAAACGAATAGAAGTTAGTTTATGCAGGAATTCAAAATTGATAATGAACAAAATTGCTCCATAACTGAAAAAGACCCCTCATTGTCAACAATTTGTCAGTAAATTAGTAATTATAACGTATTGAGAACCAAACAAACTTACAAAAGTACTAAATACGGTTGGCTTTGTTTGTTGTATTCTGCCAAGCTTTCATTAAATTGTGAATAATACATTAGTAATTAATATATACGAAACCAGACACGTCAATTGGGGAGCTGCCAAGGTTGAACTATTGTAAATTGGAGAGTTGCCATGGTGAAGCAATTGCCCCCTCGTATTTTTGGCACTTCTACAAAAATTTTCGTGAGTGGACGGGCGGCGAAACCAAATCAAACGGACTCGTAATTAGAATAGACGTGATATTTTGTGACTCAAACCCTTCTTCAGTCCTACATCTGCGCGTCCACTCTCCGTGCTTAGATGTCTCTGGCTTACGCAAACTACTCAAGCTTGCAGTTCCTTGGAAGGATGAATCACTCGCTAAAAACGATTAAAGTCAAGAGTAGTAAATTACTTAGTGGTTCCTAATGTTAATAGAATGTGCCGTGTTTTTTCAAAATGCCATCTTAATACAACATTTATCAGGTGCTAATTTCGCTTAAAGTACTCAAGATTTTTCCCCCTACTTTAGATCTTTTGCCATATAGGCTAAGTCTTACGAACCAGCAGTATACTGGCTGCATTTCAAAAGATATCAATCCTAGTTCATCTGGTGTAAGCGTAAATGGACCCTCTTTCAACTGACACCCGTTCAACTCAGCCTATTTAACTGAGCCCTCGTTCAATTCAGCCACAATTTACCTCACCCCCCATGAAACCTAACACCTATTTAACTCAAAACTCATTCAACCCAGCCCCCGTTTCAACTCAGCCCCCATCGAACTCAACCGAGTTTAACTCAACCCTCATTCAACTCAATCCTGTGGAATCAAACCCGTTATAACCCAATTATCATGTAACTCAATCACTGTTTAATTCAACTCTAATGGGCCACAACCCCCGTTTAAGTCGACCTATGTTTGACTCAATTCAACAGCTGATATATGAATAAATTTGAACTAGCGCTGGTTAGGAGCTCAAAATTGGCCTTGCGCTTCACTCGTAGTTCCTAACTTTTATCGCAATGCCCTAAACTTAAGGCGAGATCTGACGTTTTCGAAATTTTACAGGTTTAAAGTTTTTAGTGAAATCAGGCTTGTTAAGGTTTTGTGGTAAAGGTATGGGCTGGGAATTTGCCAAATGTTCGATTAATTCACTAGCTGAAAGCTAACATTCAATTTACCAGCCAACGCTCTTTCCAATTATAATAATCGCGACCGCGTAACTGCCTCCCAGCTCCCCTATTGCCAAAATGTAGCCCTAGACTGTATGCCAAACTTCATGTCTTTTTTTGTTTTGTTTTTGTATGTTTGTGTTTTCTTTTGTTTTTCTTTTTTTGTATTATTTGCTATTATGAATCAACTTATGACGAGATATAAGCACAAAAACATATTACAAACAAACAAAATCAAATTTATGTCATAATTCTCAGAAATTGGCTGAAAACCTAACCTGTTACCATCAAACCTTGCAAAAAACTGAAAAAGTTGACTGGTAACACTTTCTAAATCAAAGGAGAAAAAAAGATATTTCGGACATTCACGGTAACATATCTATATTGTTTTCGCTGTATTAGGTAGCAGCAATCGGCTATTGCTGCTATCATCAAGTTTAAGTTTATTCAGGTTTTGCCAATTTCAAATATATAAGACTAAAGGATTTTTTTTTTTTTTTTTTTTTTTTTTTTTTTTTTTTTTTTTTTTTTTTTTTTTTTTTTTTTTTTTTTTTTTAGAAGACAGGGAGAAGAATCGTTTTGTATTGAGGCAGTATAAAATGATATAAAAACGCTTACATAAGAATTAATCAAGGAATAAAGTACATTTCATTCGAATCCTCTTTTATTATTTCCGACAAAACAGGCTGAATTACATTTTCATTACATGTCTTGGAATTACATTTAATGAGGGTTCAGCTGAATGGGGGTTCAGTCAAATAGGATTGGGTTAAACAGAGGTTGAGTTACAGGGGTTTTGGGTTATATGAGGTTGAGTTAAACGAGGATTTATTTAAACGGTGGCTCAGTTGAACGAGGGTTTGGTTAAGTGGAATTAAGTTAAACGAGAGTTCAGTTACACAAGAACCCTTGTATTAACTATTTAGCATTTTTCTTTAAATAGTTTCTTCGTTCTGAGGATTTATTTGATATTTACTTTGATACTTTTGCCGTCTATATGTATTTTTGAACCTTTGTTCAATAAATGTATCTGTTAAAATGTTTTTTTTGATGCAACAATCACTATTTTTTGCATTCCCCCCCCCCAAAAAAAAAATACGCTACTTGAAAATATAGGGTTATTTATACTTGTTGCTATTTTTGCAGAGTGACCCGTCATGCGAACCCCTCATACCTCTTTTGTGGTGGGAAGAGAGGTGTGGGCAGGGTAGAATTTTTTTTCAATCTATCATTACTCGCTGAACATTTTGTGCGCATGTGCTTGTGCACCATCTGTCAAAAATATATATAAAAAATAGTCTTTGTTATATGATTATTTAAATCCAGGCTGCATTGAACTAAGATAACGCTGAATAAACATCTTCAGGGTTGTGAACGTTGTCAACGCGTATCTTGGTCATCTTAAGAACGTAATCCCCAAGAATCACTATTCTCACCAGTGGGATTGCGTTTTGTCTATGTCCATACATATATATGGTGGGTATTAGAAACTATACCAGAATTCTCGAATTCGAACTAGAAAAATCGTGAAATGAACTTTGACTCGATGAAAGTGATCGTATGACATGACTTCCAATTATTCAGAGGCGTTATCCAAGCCCGTAAAGTAATTGAAAGGGAAAGCAGTATTTTATGCCTATAGTAAAAGCGTCACAGACAGCCAATGAAAACCACTCCTTCTCGAGTAAATTCAGAATTCCAAGAAACTGTTTGTTCAAATCTAAGAAAAGTGGTCCCCAGACGGCAAATATAGTGATACTGGGGGCTATGGAAATGAGACTGATGGAAATCGTCGGCCAATCTCATCCCCTATCCAACTACATAATATAGTATGTTTTTAATTTATTTCTCCTGACAATTACTGGTGGAACTAAAAGCTCTTGTTCAGTCCTACAGGAATAGAATAATCATTATATTTCAGTACATTAATCTGCACTTCGCGCCAGTAAGGAGCAATAGTTTTAGTTTAGTTCATTTCGCTCGGCAATGAATATAAAAAACTAGGTATTTATTTTTTGTCCTGCAAAAATAGACAATTGGTCCGTCTACCAAATAAGAGGTTCTCAACGCCTCTTCATCACATTCATTGTTGCCTTTGCAAGTGTGTTATAAATGTAGTATATCTTGCCAGTTTTTTAATAAGGAATTTCCTGCTATAGTAAGATACAAATTTCAATCTGTTGTTTCTGAACAATGCCCGGGTCACACCGTAGTAACAACTGTGGATAATGATTTGGGAGATTAACGGGGGGGGGGGGTATTTGCCCCTGCCACCTGGATTTTATAGAATGCCTTTTTTGGTGTTTTCAGTTAAAAACTAAAACACTTGTTTCCCCCTTTATGTTTCTGCAAATTGACACCTCTGGTGTCTTTGATGGACATTGGGACTATGCAGTGTACTAAAAACTAACAGGTCACTATGTGTATGGGCTGATTGACTGGGCTAGATTGACGAGCTTCAGAATGATCCACGTTTCGTTGTAAGTTGATCTCTTCAATAGTTTTTATTTAACAAAATGGAAGCGTTCTTTCCAAAAGGTCCTATTTATAGCAGCTTTGCCTAATCGAGTAATTCCACTTTTTATTTTGTAGTTCTTTTTAGTGATTTTTTGCTTTCACTTTTGTAAGTTTATGACGACTTGGAATTTTTGTAAACACTTCTGACGTTTTGTAAGTTTTTGACGTCTTATAAAATTCTAAATGCTCGATTCAACCCTGAAATAATGAAAAATCGATTATTGTAAAAATAGCAGTTGATTCATGACCTGCTATACACACACTTAGGAAATATAAATAGAAAAAAATTAGGAGGGAAGCAAAACCAGCAACAATAATGATAAACTAAAATTACAAATGTAAATGTACATAAACCCACACTATGAACTAACAATCGAATCATATAGACGTTCATATGGACGTTTTTCAAAAATTTTTAATGCTAGATTCAGCCACAACGTAGGAAAAATGAAGCATCCCATTTAATTATAAGTAAATTAATTGCTAAGACCATTCCATGCTCAACTGTAGCTCAATATTATCTCTATAACCAAAGACGTATCGAATCTAAAAAAAAAAAAGTAAAAACCTCAACATTTGTACTGTTGACTGTTTTGAGTCAATCGTTGTTCAGAACACAGCTTAGATACCAATACAGTTATGAAAACTCCTATCTTGCCGATGAGAAGCCTTTGGTACAGAGCTCTGAACTTGGCACCTCCTCCAAGCCCGCGCTCCGACGTGTAGATCGTATTACAACACCATAGGCGGGAACGCAATTTTGTTTTGTTGCATACATAGCTTAGATATCAATATTGGTTATCTAAGCTGTGCTGGCCGTATCCTGTCTCCAGCTGCTAGCATTGCTACCCCGCACTGTGTCCCAAACATAAATCGAGTAAAAAATAAAAATAAATCTAAGCTGTGGTTCAAAAGATGTCAAAAGAGTTAAATGACATTCAAAAGAACGTCATTTATACCAAAAGATTGGCACACTAAAACAAAATCCGCAATTGATCTTCTTTGGCACTTGTCTGCTGTTTTTTTTATGGATTTGATTGATTTGAGTTCTGGATGACTCATGTGCCACCAACATGATTGTCTGTTGTAAGACGGGTGATTGTTTAGTTTTGAAACATCTTTTTCAATGTCGAATCTTTACAATGGAAAACAATACAGATGGACATTATTTTTCATTCAATTTGCTGCCCATTGGGCTTTTCACTACCTATGAAACAGCAATTGTAATGATTCACCAATGATGCATTGTAATTGCTGCTTCCTACAGCTGTGGTGACAATTTATCACTATAAATACCAATAGTTTTTAGTAAATGACAAATCACGCTATTGCCTTTAGGAGTTTTACAGAGACGGGGGGGGGGGTGCTTCGGTACTTGTGTGTTATTCAGAACACACTCAATAAGTGAATTTAGGCTCTTTCGTGAAACAAACTACGATGCAGGTACATTTTATGAGAAAATCCAGTTTCATAGCCATAAAGACAAAAGTCAATTTAGTTTGCTATGTAAAATGATAGAAGATAGTGTTTGAACATGGAATTTGAAGTGAAGATTTGGAATTTGCCAAAGACTGAAAAAGAGGTAATTATATTTTTTTCCGGGATAAGGGGTTGTCACCCACAACAAAACAGTGCGTCAATGGACACAACATGACTTTATACTCTTACGAAAAGGAACATTTAGGTTAGGTTAGGTTTACCTTATCAGAATGTACCTGCATCGTAGTTTGTTTCACGAAAGAACCTAACTTCACTTATTGAGTGTGTTCTGAATAATACACAAGTACTGGTACTTATTTTAAATGTTTGTTCAAAATGTATATTTAATCCACAGTTTTAATGAGCTGTAGGTTGATGTTTACCGGACAAAAGAAGGTGATATTGTGGGTTTGGGCGTTCTGGAGCCTTAAGATTTTCTAAATACGAATTCTTTTAACATAATTCAACTATTACTTTGTTATTTTTTCGAACTTACACCATTCCTCTCCCTCAAACTCCAAGAATTGAATCCTTTTCTGGAGGGAAACTGAAAAAACTCTTTTTGGCATTTTCATTGGAAAAAAAAATCCCCGTTAATAAAGCGTTCCATAAAAATTTACGAAAATTGTCTCACATTTTAAACCTGAATGAATTCCTGTAACTATAATTTCATAAGCTTTTACAATGTAATTTATGTTATAGCTAATAGAATGAATAATACTTTTTTAATGAAGGATAAGAGTGCTAGCATAAATAACTGTTTATCAGGGGTGTAACTTTCTAAGGGGTCTGGGACAGCTGCTTCCCCCCTCAGATCCAAGTTTACACACGAACTGAAATTTAGCATCTTTAAAAATCTTGCCGAAACTAAGGTAGGCCTACGTAATTCAAGTATCTACAGAAACAGATCAGTTTTGTTTAGTGCTTTTTTTCCTTTATGGTAACGCATGGCTTGTCTTTCATTCTCACTTTCATTGGATTTGGAAAATATGCTCCAACTTTACTCCCTCCCCCAGGATTTAGACGAAATTCCACCACTGCTATTCAGTAGTAACCAAAGGGATTTATTATGATATCACTTTACGGAGAATTTCCAAACTTTTTTATAACCTGTTCTTAATGCTTGTTTGGGCGCTGTTTTTTCTATCGGAAAATATTCAGTACCAAGATTTAATAGACACTAAGCTTTATATTGTACTCACTGTAGATGGCGATACTGTACTTAAATAAAGCGTTTAATCTTCTTTTTTTGCGCTCCAAAACATAAAAAAAGTAAATAATATGTTTGGATTTAGATTAGTTGTACTAGAGTAGCTAATAGGTTCAGAAATATTAAATACCTTTTGGTTGTAAAAACGGTCATAGAACGACGAAGCAGTGAACTTCAACAACTCAAAACAATTTAATGCGAAGGATATATATTTTATGGCAAAGTAAAAAACAAAAAAAAGTGTTTTTAAGTTTTTGAATAAAACTCAGGACCAATTGTCTCCTAAGAAAGTTTTTTTCTAGGCATCCAACATACTTTCTTGATACCAAAAGTCCAATTTCAAGACTATACGTGTGAGTAAGAAAAAGAGATATAATGCATCTTATAAAAAACTTGACTAACATCAATATTCTGATAATAGAATAAGACATATAAAACAGAGTAGGTTACTCCGTAGGTCCAGCTTATAACAAGGGTGCTCTTAATACTTTTGGGATGTATTTTTTTTAAGTATTTTAGACTTCTATTTATCTCAACCTTAGTGTTGTTTTTTTTCAAAAGGAGTATATATCTCTTGCAGAATAAAGCGTTTTCCTTCCTAATTTTATTTACAAATCCTTTAAAGTGTCAGAAATGAATAATATATCTGAAAATTTCTGAAGTTTCGTTTTGATGTACAATTTGGTTTGAATCATGCTGTTATGCCATTTTGATTACCACTCTCTGGTCAAGGTCCGCATCTCTACTTCTATAAATCTTGATTAAATCCTGATGTTTTCATTGAGATGCAATCATTTTTCATTCAGTATCATCAATAGGGGAGAGGGGTGCGTGTCTCTAGATTTTTACCTTCCCCTCAGATTTTGAAACTGCCTTTTTTTCATTTTCATCGAAAATTACCTTTTTCTGCATTTTCATGGGTAGAATAAAAAAAAAGGAAAAAAAATTTGTGAACCTCCCTAGAATTTAGAAAATACATTTTACGTCTTCTAAATTGTCGTAAATCATTGCCATTGTTATAATTTTGCTTATTTTCCTCAACGAACCATTTTGAAGCTTTATATTTAAAAAAATAAAAATCTGAAGGTATGAAAGGAAAACTGTCCAGGTGCAGTTAGTATTCATTGAAAATGTTTAAAGTATCCCATCATGCTGAAATTTGGCTTGTGCGAAGACGCCAATCGCTGGCATCGCTGGCATAACATACGTACTCAAAAGACTGAACTCAAAAAAGACTGCAAAAGACCTACTCAAAACACTGCAGTATAACACAACCATCCTGAACAGGGTCCATGTCCAATAATTCAGGTGGCTTGGCCACGTCCAGCGCATGTGCAGCGACCAACTACCGAAAACTGCCTTCGAAGTTCGCATACACGGTTCTCGCCCTCGCGGTCGCCCTCCGAAGCGTTGGAAGGAGAAATTTTCCAACTGCAACCTCCCTAGTCTTCTCAGACTGGCACAAAAAAGAGAGCAGTATAGGCGACAAATATATTCGCTCGTGAGGAGAGAGGACCCGAGACGACCACTAAGGCCGACGGGACTAAAGTCAAGTAAGTCAAGAAGACGCCAAAGTTAAAGAGCTTTTTTAAGCATTTCAACAAAGATTTTATGAAGGCTTTTGATTGTGGTGGGGGGTCTAATGGTCCTTTTTAAGGTATTGAATTACTAAAATTACTAAATAAGCCATATTTTATGTACTTTTGTGTATTTCCAGGAGTAGAGAGGGTGTTCTAATAATTTAATACATAAGTTCGAAAAACATACTCGCTAAATATTTCAGCCAGTGAAAATCCCAAAAATGGGGTTCTTTCCATTCTGTTTTGACGTTATTTCATTTTACATATTTCACTATTTAGTGGGAAAAATAAGCGCAAGTCCCAGATACATGATTGACATAATCGGAACTGATTCGCTCTCTTTGGGGTAGTTAGGGGGGGGGGTAATTCTTAAAAATTAGAAAAAATGAGGTATTTTCAACTTACGAACGGGTGATCGGATCTCAATGAAATTTTATGTTTAGAAGGATACCGTGTCTTAGAGCTCTTATTTTAAATCCCGACCGGATCTGGTGACGGGGGCGGGGAGTTGGGAGGGGGAAACCTAAAACTTGGAAAACACTTAGAGTGGAGGGATCGGGATGAAACTTGGTGGGAAAAATAAGCACAAGTCCTAGATACATAATTGACATAACCGGAACGGATCTTCTCTGTTTTGGGGGGTCGGTCTGTCGGTCCCGGTTTTGCTACTTTAGTCACTTCCAGGTAAGCTAGGACGATGAAATTTGGCAAGCGTATCAGGGACCGGACCAGATTAAATTAGAAATAGTCATTTTTCTGATTTGACCATCTGGGGGGGGGGGGGAGTGGGGGGCCGGTTAATTCGCAAAAAATAGAAAAAAATGAAGTATTTTTAACTTATAAGCGGGTAATTGGATCTTAATGAAATTTGATGTTTGGAATGATATTGTGTCTCAGAGTTCTTATTTTAAATCCCGACCGGTTCTGATGACATTGGGGGGAGTTGGAGGGGGGAAACCTAAAGTCCCGGTTTTGCTACTTTAGGCGCTTCCAGGTAAGCTAGGACGATGAAATTTGGCAAGCGTATCAGGGATCGGACCAGATTAAATTATAAATACTCGTTTTCCCGATTTGACAATCTGGGGGGGGGGATTCGGGGGCCGGTTAATTCGGAAAAAATAGAAAAAATGAAGTATTTTTAACTTATGAGCGGGTGATTGGATCTTAATGAAATTTGATGTTTGGAATGATATTGTATCTCAGGGCTCTTATTTTAAATCCCGACCGTATCTGATGACATTGGGGGGAGTTGGAGGGGGGAACCTAAAATCTTGGAAAACACTTAGAGTGGAGGGATCGGGATGAAACTTGATGGGAAAAATAAGCGCAAGTCCCAGATACATGATTGAAATAATCGGAACTGATTCGCTCTCTTTGGGGTAGTTGGGGGGGGGGAGTAATTCTTAAAAATTAGAAAAAATGAGGTATTTTCAACTTACGAACGGGTGATCGGATCTCAATGAAATTTTATGTTTAGAAGGATACCGTGTCTTAGAGCTCTTATTTTAAATCCCGACCGGATCTGGTGACGGGGGCGGGGAGTTGGGAGGGGGAAACCTAAAACTTGGAAAACACTTAGAGTGGAGGGATCGGGATGAAACTTGGTGGGAAAAATAAGCACAAGTCCTAGATACATAATTGACATAACCGGAACGGATCTTCTCTGTTTTGGGGAGTTGGGGGGGCTAGGGTTAATTCTGAAAAAATAGAAAAAATGAGGTATTTGTAACTTACGAAGGAGTGATCGGATCTCAATGAAATTTGGAAGGATATCGTGTCTCAGAGCTCTTATTTTAAATCCCGACTGGATCTGGTGACATTGGGGAGAATTGAGGGGGGGGCCTAAAATCTTGGAAAACGCTTAGAGTGGAGGGATCGGGATGAAACTTGGTGGGAAAAAAAGCACAAGTCATAGATACGTGATTGACATAACCGCAACGGATCCGTTCTCTTTGGGGGAGCTGGGGAGGGTTAATTCTGCACAAATTAGAAAAATGAGGTATTTTTAAGGAGTTACCGGATCTTAATGAAATTTGAAGTTTGGAAGTATATCGTGTCTCAGAGCTTTTATTTTTAATCCTGACTGGATCCGGTGACATTGGGGGGGAATTGGGGGGGGGACCTAAAATTTTGAAAACGCTTAGAGTGGAGGGATCGGGATGAAACTTGGTGGGAAAATTAAGCACAAGTCCTAGATACGTGATTGACATAACCGGGACGGATCCGCTCTCTTTGGGGGAGTGGGGTCGAGGGTTAATTCTGAAAGATTAGAAAAATGAGGTATTTTTAACTTACGAGTTAAGAAGGAAACATGTTTGAGAAGGAAGCATGATAAAAATACAATATGCATAACAATTGTAGCAAACAGATTTTGCATGGAACTCCCTATATTTTACGTCCCCCCCTCAATGAGTAAATATACAGTCGAAATTATATATTTCCCCTCTATTCTCCCAATGCGTCTCTCTTGTTTCATACCTTGTACTTATTAATTGAATTAACTGTTTAAAAGAAGAACCGGAAAACAAGTGATGGGTGACAGAATGCATTGGTTTTATATAATTTGGACTATATATTTGCTTTTTAGGGGAAGGTGGGTTGGCGGTAAAGTATAGGGGGGATCCATGCAAAAGGTGTTAGCTACAGCTATTGTGCGTATTTTGAAATGTTTTCTTAACATGTTTCCTTCTCTAGGCTTATACCCCTAAGCTGTAACTATTGCTGACAAAATTGGAATTCCCTAAGAAGCAAAGTCCTGCGGATATAACTGTTCCAGTCATCTATGCAGTCAGCACAGTAAAGCGAAAATATTTTTACACTGTGACAGTCATCAATGATGATTTTACATTCATGAACTTAGCTATTGACTTTTAATTAGTTCCCATGTCCTTTGGGCACAGACAACGCGGACCCCAGTTATTGCTCACCTGTTTCAAAGGCCGCCTTTCCAAATGCGCAATTTAAATACGTATTTAAAACTTTTTCGATGAATTTGATGAGCAGGTCATTCAAAGAATCTATGTCAAAAGATAAGGATAAAATTGTAACTGAAATGTGTGAAAAAATTCCTACCTATAAAGAACGGTATCGATAATTCAAAAGGGCAAGGTAATCATTTTTGATATTATTCTAAAGTCGGGTGTTGAATATTTCGATGGGGGGTGTTAATTTGGAAAAAACTAGAAAAATTGAGGTATTTTTAACTTAAGAACGGGTGACCGAATCTTAATGAAATTTGATATTTAGAAGCATTTCATGTCTCAGAGCTCTTATTTCAAATCCCTACCAAATTTGTTGACATTTGGGGGAAATGGAGGGGGAAATCGGAAATCTTGGGAAGCGCTTGAAGTGGAGGGATCGGGATGAAGCCTGGTGAATAGAATAAGCAAATGTCCTTGATACTGGATTGATGTAACCGTACTGGATTCGGTCTCTTTGGGGGAGCTGGGGGGAGGGACTCAGCGATTTGGCGAGTTTGGTGCTTCTGGAAGTGCTAGGACGATGAAAATTGGTAAATGTGTCAGAAAGCTGCACAAATTGACTTGATAAAGTCGTTTTCCCAGATTTGGCCATCTCGGGGGCTAAAGGGAGAGGAAAAATTAGAAAAAATGAGGTATTTATAACTTACGAGTGGGTGATCGGATCTTAATGAATTTTGATATTTAGAAGGACATCGTGACTCAGAGCTCTCATTTTAAATCCTGACAGGCATTAAGCCTCTGATCTTCCATTTAAATCAGTCTATTGAATCTTAGACTTTTGTTAGAGCTCATACCATATGAGCTCTTGGCTCTTAGCTCTTCTTACCTCGTCACAAGTGCCATATGAGCTCTTAGCTCTTGTTTTTTTAAATAATGCTAGAAAATCATGCGCTCCCTTCATGGAAATTTTGTTCCCCCATAACATATTCCTCCATTGAAAGTTCCCCAACATATCCCCCTCTTCTCAACCCCTCCCCCAACCAAAAAATCCCCCTGAAAACGTCTGTACGCTTCCCAGTAACCATTACTATATGTTAGCACTGGTCAAAGTTTGTAACTTGTAGCCCCTCCCACGGGAACTGGGGGGATTCAGTCGGCCCCAAAGACATACTTATAAGGTTTTTCGACTACGTTGAATAAAATGGCTATCTCAGAATTTTGATCCGTTGACTTTGGGAAAATAATTAGCGTGGGAGGGGGCCTAGGTGCCCTCCAATTTTTTTGGTTACTTAAAAAGGGCACTATAACTTTTCATTTCCGTTAGAATGAGCCCTGTCGCAGCACTCTAGGACCACATGGTCGATACGATCACCCCTGGGGAAAAAAAACAACAAAAAAACAAACAAACAAATAAACACGCATCCATGATCTGCCTTCTGGCAAAAAATAAAAAATTCCACATTTATGGTTCTCTGATACGCTGAGTCTGATGGTGTGATTTTCGTTAAGATTCTATGACTTTTAGGGGGTGTTTCCCCCTATTTTCTAAAATAAGGCAAATTTTCTCAGGCTCGTAACTTTTGATGGGTAAGACTAAACTTGATGAAACTTTTATATCTAAAATCAGCCTTAAAGTGCGATTCTCTTGATGTAGCTATTGGTATCAAAATTCCATTTTTTAGAGTTTTGGTTACTATTGAGCCGGGTCGCTCCTTACTACAGTTCGTTACCACGAACTGTTTGATCTTGAGGCAGAAATAATGTAGTTTTAATTGATAATTAAATGAAAAAAAAACAATTTTTTTTTAACTGAAAGTAACGAGCGACATTAAACTTAAAACGAAGAGAAATTACTTCGTATATGAAAGAGGCTGCTTCCTCATCAACGCCCCGCTCTTTACGCTAAAGTTTGACTCTTTCTCTCAATTCTTCTTTTTAAAACAGTAAAAAACTTTAGCGTAAAGAGCGAGGCGTTGATGAGGAAGCAGTCTCTTTCATATACGAAGTAATTTCTGTTCGTTTTAAGTTTTAATGTCGCTCCTTACTTTCAGTAAAAAAATTTGTTTTTTTTTATTTAGTTTCTGAACGTTTTTGAAACAATGCATGTTTTGATTTTGGCTCTCCGCAGAGGAATAATCAAAACGAAATGTGCATTTTTTTTTTTTGGCTAAATGGCTTTCTCATAATTTTGATCGAACGATTTTGAGAAAAAAGAGCGGGGGAGGAAGCCTAGTTGCCCTCTGATTTTTTGATTAATTAAAAAGGCAACTAGAACTTTTAATGTTTTACGAATCTTTTTATTAGTAAAAGATTTACGTAACTTATAAATTAGCTTACGTAAAGAACTTTTGTATTCTCATGTTTTTATTACATATATGAGGGGGTTCGCCCCCTCGTCAGTACCTCGCTCTTTACACTAAAGCTTAAATTTTGTCCCAATTCATTAAGAATGACCCCTGAATCACAAAAGCCGTAGAATAAATAGTTGAAATTACTAAAAATACTTTAGCGTAAAGAGCAAGGTATTAGAAGGAGGTGAGCCCCTCATATGGGTAATAATTTCTGTTTCTGTTTTAAGTTTTAATGCTGTTCCTTACTTCCAGCTGAAAAAACTTTTTCATATTTATTTTTTAATTATTTTTTTTTAATAATGCTAGTAAATCCTGCTCTCCCTTCATGGAAATTTTCTTCTCCCATGACAAATCCTCGATGGAAAGTTCCCCCAGCATATCCCCCTCTTCTCAACCCCTCCCCCCAACCAAAAAATCCTCCAGAAAACGCCTGTACACTTCCCAATAACCATTACTATATGTAAGCACTGGTCAAAGTTTGTAACTTGTTGCCCCTCCCACGGGGACTGTGGGAGAGTAAGTCGTCCCAAAGACATAGTTATAAGGTTTTTCGACTACGCTGAATAAAATGGCTATCTCAGAATTTTGATCCGTTGACTTTGGGAAAATAATTAGCGTGGGAGGGGGCCTAGGTGCCCTCCAATTTTTTTGGTCACTTAAAAAGGGCACTAGAACTTTTCATTTCCGTTAGAATGAGCCCTCTTGCAACATTCTAGGACAACTGGGTCGATACAATCACCCCTGGGGAAAAAAAAACAAACAAAAAAACAAATAAACACGCATCCGTGATCTGCCTTCTGGCAAAAAATGCAAAATTCCACATTTTAGTAGATAGGAGTTTGAAACTTTTACAGTAGGGTTCTCTGATACGCTGAATCTGATGGTGTGATTTTCGTTAAGATTCTATGGCTTTTAGGGGGTATTTCCCCCTATTTTCTAAAATAACGCAAATTTTCTCAGGCTCGTAACTTTTGATGGGTAAGACTAAACTTGATGAAACTTATATATTTAAAATCAGCATTAAATTGCGATTCTTTTGATGTAGCTATAGGTATCAAAATTCCATTTTTTAGAGTTTTGGTTACTATTGAGCCGGGTCGCTCCTTACTACAGTTCGTTACCACGAACTGTTTGAATAGTGTTTCCCTTACGCATTTTGAGGATTTTGCATCTTTTTTTAACGTTCAAGTGAAACCTAAGCATTTCGTTTTAACTGTGGTAAGTTAAAAGGGACTGATTTTTTTTTATTTCATGTAAAGTCTATATTTTGGAAATAAATTAGTTATTTTGATCGGTTCCAACAGTTCTATTCTAATTTATTAGGTACTGTTTTCGAAAATGATCTGTTGTCCATTTTTTTCTTACGCTCACAAACATTTTCGGAAATTTTTTTTGCCATCCTCTTCACAATAGTTAAATGGTGATAACATTTTACTTCTTTTTGCACTTAGAACACGCAATATTTGCCAACCGTTTCCATCATCTAGCAATATCCTGACGATGGATGCAGCAATAGCAGCAGCTTAGTAAAGAGTGAAATATAGTCAATAGCAGCCGAAAATTAAAAAAAAGGGTTTTTAAATATACCTTTAATGTAAAAGAGCTGCCATTTGATAATGATTTAGGAATGTTGACTATTATTTGTGTTGCTATTATTCTGTCATTTAAAAGTTACGAAGTAGTTGGTGGTAACGAACTGTAAGTAAAGAATAACTTGTGCGAATTGTAGCCAAAACCCTAGTAAAAACGGGGTTTAGTGACAATGTATGCATCAAGAGGGTCGGCTTCTTTGTGGTGATACGCGAAATCCAATGAGTTTAGAAATAAGATGCCTGAGACTAATTGCCTGCTCTTTGAAAAGGGGAAAAATTTTGCCAAAAGTGAAAGCGATCTTGATTAAAATTACATTATCAGATTAAGGATATCACAGAGCATTAATTCAGAACTTGTAAGCCACTGTCTGAATTTCCACTGCGTGAAATTATTTTCAGAGAAGGATAATTTTGGATGTGAGTTTATTTTTTCTATTCCCCAGGGATGATTGTATTGAATTGTTGGTCCTAAAATACTGGGGTAAGGCTTATTTGAACTCAAACTGAAAGCTCTGCTACCCCTGTTAGTCATAAAAAGATTGTACCACAGCCAAGTGGCATTTTCCACCATTGCATGGCTCCAAACAGTGATTTTGGCTCAAGTAGAATAAAAAAAACTATCGAGTGAAAATTTGGAACAGCCAATCGGAGATAAATAATCGAAAAAGCATATATTGAACTTTTCAGTGTCGGTAGTGCCGCGCGATGGCAAATTTGAAACTAATGAATCAAATGACTTTAATTGTCTTTTCGGTGAAAGCTGATTTTTATGAGCGAAGAGAAAGGATATAACACATTTCTAAAACAAAAATGTAGAAACTTGAAAAAAATAAAAAAATAGAAATATCTGGAGAATCAAATAAAATAGAAGAAAACGGGTTGGGATGCTGGATAGAACTTATTGGTTTATAGGAGCAGTCTTTAAACCCAAGTTGTCCATAAATGTCACATTATATCTTTTGAATCCCCGCTTCCGATAATATATCAAATCCTTACCAATTGCTACATAGTGCAACCTAACCTTGCAGTTTAGTTAAACTACAGTCAACTTCAACCAGTTTTCTTTCCAAGCTACTGTGACTGTTTTACCAGTGACTGTTACTGGGTAGGGTCGACGCGTAGTCATCTAAGGACATTGGGAAATTCCCTACCGGATCTTGTAATTTTTGAAAGAGATGGTGTCAGGGTATTTCTTTTCTGCAGTTAAGTCGATAACAGCAGTTCAGGGTCCGAATGCTCTCACTATCAGTGGGGTCAGGGCTTAAAAATCTAGGGAAGGGGGTAAAATATATTTTTAAAAGTCTAGGCGGGCATATTTGTTGTTTTTTTTCTTTGAAAATACTGAAAAAGACATTTTCAACGATAATACCAAAAAAAGAGATACTCTTAAGAGCTAAGGAGTATGGCGGGTGCAAATAATATAGAGGGCCATGCATCCCTTCTCCCCAATTGAAGCTCCTGTTCACTATGTCTAGTAACATATATATGCCTTAAAGTTTCTAAATTATAATTATACTACAAAAAAAATGATGGGAATAAGATTGGAATAAGTTTCCCTATTAAGTGCTGGAACTCTCTAGAGCTTATATTGAAAATAAGCAGGTCTAGGTTGTTTTTCATACAATTGCTAAGCTGTTGCATAACCAGGATGGCATGTGGCATATAGGTGAAAGTGGAAATGTTTTCAGAGATAATGTTGCAACCACATTATTAGAAAAAGTGGCTATTGTTTTGTGTATGTACTATTATTCTTATCTAAGTACGCGACACTTGCCAAAACAGTGTAATTGATCTGACTTGATCAAGATTTTCTTTTTTCATCATTAGAATGATGATTGCAGAATCAATATTGCAAGTCCAAGGTAAACAAGTTCAGCAAGTTCTTACTATTATATTTTATTTTGATCCAGCAGGTTTTCAATCGGGTACGTAACCAGGATTTTACTTGGGATATGCTCAGAATTTCAGGGGTGACATATGCAGCTTTAAAAATACAAAAATCATGCAGAAAAAAGAATGCAGAAATAGCAATAATATCGATTTTTTGGCTGTTTTACCAGTGACTGTCACATGGCAAAATCGGCGCGTAGTCATCTAAGGATATTGAGACTTCACTAACGGATCTTGGAATTTTGACAAAGAAGATGTTAGGGTATTTCTCTACAGTAGTTTGCTCCTAATAGTTCTTCTTCTGTAGACATGCCTGTTTTAATTTTTTAGGAAAATTTTATTGTAAAATAACAAATTGTTTCATGCCTACTAAATATATTAAATTATCAATCTTAGCATTTTCAAGTATTCCTATTAGGCTTATGTTGCCTTTTCTTTGTCATACTAAACAATTGTAGACTAGGTTACTCTAGTAAAAAGACGTAAGTTCTCGATTCTGTGTTTACATTTTCTACTATTAGAATCCTGTACCCTTCCTAAAACCTTTCTGTTCTTCTCTCAAAACTTGTCTTCAGCATCAAAACACAGAATCAAAGAGGAAAGAAAAACTTTCCTGGTCTTAGATTAAGTTGATGGTTTAAGCATCCTAGATGAAAGTTAGAGCAAAATGAATGAAGTTGTAGAGGTTCTTCGAGTTCAGGGCGTTGGAGTAGATTTGAAAATTAATGTTAAGGAGAATAAGTCGCTAGGGCTCAGAGTTTTTTTTTCACAGTTGAGAAAGTTTGAAATAACAGAAGTAGTGAGGGTATTGTGGATTTAAAGACAAATATATGGGATATACTATTGGAGCTACTAGCCCCTCAAGAGGCTATTACGCACACCTGAGTCTTGCACAAGGAGTGTGTTTGGACATCAATGTCCAAACACATTCCTTTTTGATCATTTTTTGACTTTTTGACCATTATCTCTTTTTATATGCAGTTCTGATTGGCCCGAAAAGTAATATCTAGATATTGATATCCAGCTAAGGTTACATGTAAACAGGACCTAAGGAAACGCCACTTAATTGGTTTCGCTAACCAAAATTACGTCTTGTATTAATAATTCAGCTCATAATCCCTATTTTCTAATTTGATGATCCATTTGACGTAAGATCGTTCAGGCTCAAAAGAATTATGACAGTTAAAATTTTTAGCATTTAAAATATATGCAGACATCCTGACATTTTGCATTAATTAATTACATAGCTTATACAATTGCAATTTCCGGATGAAACTAAAGTGCTTAACATAATTTTCCTTGTTGAGCTATTTCAAATTTTGCAAATAAGTATTCAACTATTAATAATTTTTCCTCCTCAGCTTATTCCGGTTTTTTGCTAATGCTGACCTTGGCTACAAGAATAAAACATTAAAACTCTTTAAATTAACTCTTTAATTGTGCATGCAATTCAAGATGCTAAAGTGTTTCATGTAATAACTCTGAAGCCGGGTTGAAAAGTTCTTTTAACTTAACTGCACCACTACCTGCTCATGAGGAGTATAGTAGTTATTTTGACAACCTGCCTGGATCCTTAATTCATATTTGGCTTGATCAGGGATATTAATTAGTGGGGACACATGTCCCTAAATTGTTTTGTTCCCTCTCTCTAAACTTAGAATATAACTTTTTGGTATTTTGATTGAAAAATACCCCATCCCTACATTTGAAGTGGTGCCAATAGGCGCGGTGCCTAAATCCTTGAATTAAGGTAATAAGTGTTGACATCAACCAAGGCCGTATTGAGGGGGGATAATGGGTTTGAATCCCTCCTCCAACCAAAAAAATATCTGACTCGTAAAATGGTAACAAAAATGCTTGTAAATAAATTTTGATGCGTCTCCTACAGTTTATTTGGACCCCACCCCCTTGGTAAAAATATCAGATCCGGCCTGTTCATCAACTCCTTTTCACAAATTTTATCGTCGTTTTAAATTTGATTCTGGCTCGAATTGAGGTGGAACTTGAGCAGCGCATTTTAATGCGCTGCTCAAGTGATCATTATTTGCTGCCATTCGGCATACTTTTTAGTTTCAAATATGCGTAAATGTTTTCAAAACTTGTTAAGTGTTTACATAATCAATTACAGTTTATCCTGAAAGGCTACCTCGACAGTGATATTAATTGGGATATGGGGCATGTGGGACGTGTTTCCTATTTTTTTGCCCCTCTTGATTTCGACCAATACCTTGTTTGTGTGCCTGATCATTCATTTTGAACTGATTGACTTTTATTTCTAAATGAAGGCTTAATCAAGACTTTAAGCTACATGAATTGCTTTTTAACTTCCTAAAACTGCTTTTTTTATGTAGGCCTTTATGAACAACTTCATGGTTTTATTAGATAGCACTGGTTGTTATTTCTTGGAGACAAACTTAAATTTCAGTTTTCAAGAATTTCAGCACTTGCGTTTATACCATATCTATCATACAACAGGAACGTTTCCGCTCCAAATGTAGATGTCTCTAAGCATACGGACAGCAAAAGGCCGGTACAAAGATTGTAGGAAACGACTAGGAAAGGGAACTTCAGCCTCTGACAAGGGTTCAATCCTCTGTTACCAGCGCTTTGGGAAAAATTGTGCTGGTTTTCTGACTTTGCGGTACTGCTATAGTTTTGAGCATGTATATGGTCAATATGCATCTGATATCCTTAACAATGGTAGATCATTTTCAGGAAATTAGCTTTTAGTTTTGAGAAACAAGGATCCTTTTTCTAAAAATGTATCTAATATCCTTACTAATATTAGATCATTTTGAGAAACTTGGCTTTTAGTTTTGAGAAACAAGGCTGTATATGGTCAAAATGTATCTGATATCCTGAGCAATGTTAGATCATTCTTAGGAACTTAACAAAAATTGGTCCATAATAAAAACTGGGGCACCCTTGCTTGGGGTAGTAAATACAGGTGGAGGAGGAAGAAGGTCTCTCATTTGTACACTCAAAGGGGCCTACCGGCGTGTGCAGACGTCCTGTGAGTTGCAAACATTCTCCCAGTAATGGGTTAAATTGGATTGGTTAAAGACGGTGGGAGCAGTGAAGATGTTAAAAATAGAATAGCCAAGGCTAAGGGTGTTTTTTCACAGTTAAAATGAGTTTGGAAGAATAGGAAGATAAGTGTGCAAAACAAGATTAGAATATTGGAAGCTACATTAAAAGATACGGAAAGGGGGGGGGGGAGGGGGTTGTTAATTCCTGGTTGTATCTCTAACTAGGATCGTAATTTGATTCAGAAGATACTTAATTTGAAGATCTTGTTTTCACTAGCTGTTTGTAAAATACAAAGCATCTGAGTCGGTTTCGAAAACGTGTACAGAGCTTCAAGTTCCTTAAATCGAAGTTTCGATTTAAAGTTTTAAAGTTCGATTTAAAGTTCGATTCGAAGTTTTATACGAAAGTTTCAGAATCAAAAGTAGCTTTGTCAAGGTACGAACTTGGGGGGGGGGGGTCTACCAAAACGCCAGATTTTGTGCATCATTCCTTTCTATTTATATTTATTTATATATTATTTATTTATTGTTTATTTATTATTTATTTATTTTGATTTATTTTCCTCCGGGTTATATATTTTTATATTTCCTGGTACTTGTTAAATATCCCGAAAACATTCAAGAAGTGAAGTTAGGTTAATCATAATGCAATATATGATGAAAATATAATACTTTATAAGCAAAATTACCAGAAGAAAATTGTACAAGAAGAAAATTATCAAAAGCAAGCCACCCAGAACGTATTATGTTAAAAACCTAACCACCTATATATATTAAATATTTAATTAAAATATACATGCAAAGTTGTTTCTCTCGCTCAGGCTAAGCTGATTATCACCGATTGCGAAATACAAGCCGGTTTTTGTCGGAGCACACAGATCAAACTTCTTGAGTGTTTTTGGTGTATTTAACAAGTACCTATTTCTTATATATTTTGCTGATATCAGATGTTCTTCGAAATCACTTCTACCCCGTCCAGAAACCCACCGTCATTCTTCTGGACTAAATTCCACCGTACGGTGGAATTCCTGCCTTCGTGTTTGTCGTAATGTATTTTATTTTACCCAGAATCTTTTTATACTATACATGTTTATAAGTGCTCTTCAGCGGGGTCGTAAGCAAGGGGAACCTCAAGGTTCAGGCCCCCTTCTGAAACCTGGACTTTCCTAAACTTCCGGACACTTTATTCAAATTATCAAATATTTCTTATTACCACCCTCCCCTCCCCAAAAAAATTCCCGTGAACATGCCCGCTCTCTAGTTATCTATTACAGTTGTAGAGGCTGTTGATCCCGACCTCAGCACCTATTCTTAAAGCTTTATGAACTTAGTCTATTTTTCTCCCATTTTTTCATTTCCTCGTGCCAAAAAAAACTGTCAAAAAAATGCTAGTATGAATACTTATATATACGCAAAAGATTATACCTAACATAAAATGTGCAAATAACCATGTCGTAATTAAAAAAAGGAAAGAAAAGGGGACACCCGTTAGCAAGCCAGTGACGTTTTACGAAACCAATTTGACCCTTGTGACAAAAAGACATCTCTTTAAGGGACTAGAGAATCGAAAAACGCTTTTTTGTTTCGGTGAAAGAATCCTTCTTTTTAATATCACTGAGTATCTCCTAAGTCAATGTTTTAGCTTTGAGCTGGTTTCTGGCAAGTGACACCAAACACGTGCTTTGATTCTGCGATTTAATTAGAAATGTTTTCCACAGTTTACTTTTGGTAGAAAAACAGTTATGGATAGTATTCTATAAGTACTTCCATTTTTCTCTGCTATTAGGCTATAGTGATTAAGTACTCAGAGCGATGCTAAATTGCAGATAATGTTCCTTCTTAGAATTTCGATACCACTTTAGAAACTTCTTGCCTATAATCTTGGATTTGCGTATTCAAAAGAAAGAGTTGTATTGCCTTGTGTCAAGTCAAAATCCTGTTTCTTGAAACATCTGCAAAAGTAAAACTGGGGTATTTTGCCAATTTGCAGTTCTACTTGTCTGATATGCATACAAGAATTACCATCTTTGTTAGTGTTCTTATCGACCAAAACATCAGAAAATGCGATATAATTTAAATATAATTTGCGTGTCAGTAACTAAATTATCATTAACACATTTCTTTTAGTAATTTACACGGAGGTCACTTCGTTAGAGCTTTGATGGATTTTGTATCGATGACCCCGGACATAAAGCCCGAAATTTCAGTTATTGTCGTCGGTGGAGTGCTGCAATTTTGACATGACTTCCCAAAATTGTTTAACTAATTGGGATACATCCCAAATTTCACTAGTCATATTCAGTTTTATTAGCGCAATCAGGGACATTAATTGGAAATATGGAAATTTAATATATCTGATGGGAGTTACAGTTTGCTCAATTACCTCAGGGTCGTTACAAAATCAGAACAATTTAGAAAAATTTGCCAGATCAGGCTAATTCGGGCTTACAACTTTTACTATTTGAACTTAATACAAGCAGAAAATAAATAAACACAACTGGTGATCAAATGTTGGCTAAGCCGATTTTATGATTCGGAGCTCTGATTCTGCCCTAAGCCGACCTTTGACTTAGTGCCGTGTTCCTGTGTCTATTTTGTCCCTTTAAAGCTTGAACTTTTATAGGAGTTTAATTCTGCTTAAATTTAATATGGATATTTTTTTTAGGATATTTTCTTTAATTAATTAAAGAGCTACTAATGACTTACATCATACCGTGTAACTTAAGCACATTATTATACTGTTTAAGGATCTATAGTACTACTTGTGGAAAAGAGTTCTAAAAATTAAAAATAAAATAAGCTATTAGAGCGCATTTTTGCTTAAGGAGATAGGCATGGTCAGACCTGAAACACCACCGATATGCTCCCAAAACTTCACATGTGTGCTCAGGTACAAATCTATGCGAGGGGTCGCCCATTGTCAACAAGCTGCTGTGCATCTCGGAGCACCACGTGTGCCGTACAGTTCTGCCACGCTTTACACAGTTTTACCCCACTTGGCAAAGTTCCACTTCTCTTTGTACATTTTCGCCACTCTTGGCACACGTCACCTGGTGTAAGGGAATTCCGAAAGTCGCGTACGCCTGGCTTCAATGTCTAGAGAAGATCATTCTTAATCAATCATTATCGGTTTCCTTTGCATAGGCAGCTCTAATTAAGAGTAGTTTGAGTTAAAGATGGTAATTAAAGTCTAAAGATACTGAACTCGCTGATTGCAAATCTGAGGCTAAAATTGTGTTCGAAAAGGTCAAGGTAAAAAAACGCACATCTTTTACAAATAATGGGTGCATTGCACCGTATAAAAAAGCACAATCATGCCCGCAATTTCAATCCGCTTGAATAAAGGACCCAGTGTACCCCGACCAACTACGCTCTTGTACAATCCCCGTTTTGCTTACAAACAGTCGTGTTTACAGGGGCACCAATTCACGAAAACGTAGGGAGGATGGCAAGGATTGTCTGTTTTTTATTTATCAAAATACCCAAAAAAATTATTTTTCAACATGTAGGAGACGGTAATTTATCCCCTCCCCTTCTGATTGGAACACCTGTCTTTTCACCTCTTCCAACTGACGATATTAAGGGAAAAGCATAATCAGAAATTATTTGTGGAACGGTGGTAAGCGTAATCAGATGTTATTTAGGGAGCATTTCTAAATGATCATGTACCAATAATTAAGTCATTAAGGTCAAAGTATGACTATCTGAAACCAAAATGCTTTAAATACACATTTCATAATTTACATTTGATCTCCATCAAAACTTGTAGTTTAGTGTTCCTGCAGTTGTTACGACAAGTGAAATCCTAATAATGTCGAATAGAAGTCCAGTATCAAATTTTTCAATAAGCACATGCTTCACAAATGGTATTAAATGGTATCACAGAAGCAAGTATTTAAGGCTTTCTGATGTTGATTTCAATTCCGAGGCTAATATTCCAACTTAGAATTCAAAAATTTAAATAGGTTCAGAAATATTAGATATGATTGGACGAGGCCAAATCAAGCAGGATTCAGACCTGGCATGGGATGCTGCGATCATATTTTTAACCTGAGACAGATCCTGGAACACCGCCTTATACACCAGCAGGAAACAATACAAGTCTTTAACGACTTTGTAACGGCTTTTGACTCGGTAAAGAGAATTGCCATCTGGAATGCAATGAGGGATGATGGAGTGCCCGAAAAGATAGTCTGTTTAATTAAGGCTTATTACGTGGGAACGGCGGCATTTATAAGAGCTGACGGAGAAATCTCAAAAGAAATATCAATTGACAAAGGAGTGCGACAGGGTTGCGCCTTATCGCCTATTTTATTTAACTTTGTCATTGACTAGATCATGAAGACTCTTGACACATATAAAGGTGTGACAATCAGTCCAGCACTATCAATAACAGACCTTGATTACGCCGATGATGTGGATATCTTGGCTGAGTCGATAATAGAAGCACAGCTCATGATAGACGACATTGCTGCTAGATCCCTTGCTACTGGACTAAAGATCAGCCAATCGAAAACAAAATCGATGCGCACCTCTGGGCTAGATGAAACTCCAATCACATTGAATGGCATCCCAATCGAGGACGTCCAGAATTTCAAATATCTAGGCTCCCTAATAAATCCCAAGGGCGAAGCTCTAAGCGAAATACAAAGCCGCATCTCCGCAGCCTGGGCAGCATTCATCCAGCTTCGGAAGTGCCTCTGGTTACGAAATGAAATCTCCCTTCGAACAAAGCTCCGGATATATAACGCTTTGGTCCTCTCTGTGCTTCTTTATGGTTGCGAAACGTGTTCCCTCAGAGCTGGGGAAGCTAATGACCTGAATGTCTTCCGCCACAAGTGTCTTCGCTGTATTCTCAGCCTACGTCTCTCTGACCGCGTCTCTAACGATGTCATCAGAAGAAGACGTGGTGATATACCACTTTTCTCTGATGTTGTCAAAGCGAGACGTCTACGATGGTTTGGGCATACACTGCGCCGACCGGATGACTCGTTCAGCAAACAGTGCTTGAAATGCCAACCTCTTGCGCACTGGAAGAAGAAGCCTGGAGCACAAAAAAAGACATGGTTATCAACAGTTAGAGCCGACCTAGAGCCAATGGGAGGTTTCAAGAAGCACGGGCACAGATGGAATAGACAATGGATCCAGTTGATCGAGCCAGTCGCACTTGAAAGAGAGCAATGGAGAGACGCATGTCGACAAATTCTGGATGCCACGATGGGCCTGGACAAGGCTCGAACGTGACCCAAGTAAGTACAAGTACAATTAACACAAATGCTGCTATTAATGAATATTATTGGTCAATATTCTTATTGTTGGCGATATTAAGCAGAAGCTTTTGGGTTATTATTCGTTACCTCATTTATATATATATATATATATATATATATATATATATATATATATATATATATATATATATATATATATATATATCTCAAGTTTTTGACCAGTCGAAAATCGTATAAGCTACTGAACTTTTCGTTGAAAGTTGTTTTTAATGGTGGTACCATTTTAAAAGGGGCTCGGTTAGCCTATTTACGTATTATAGAGACCATACTTAGTTCTTGATATGTAATGAAACCGGTTTTGTATGTCCACTCGGAGATAATTAGTTTAGCATGAGCGAAATAAAGTACTATACAGGTATATTTTAATTAAATATCTAATATATAGAGTTAGTTAAATTGGGTGTTAAATTAATTTGTTATGGGGGAAGAAAATTTTCATAAATGGAGCGCAGGATTTTCTAGCATTATTTAAAAGAAAACAATGAAAAAATAAATTTGAAAAAGTTTTTTCAACTGAAAGTAAGGAGAAGCATTAAAACTTAAAACGAATAGAAATTATTACGTATATGATGGGCTCACCTCCTCCTAATACCCAGCTCTTTACGCTAAAGTATTTTTAGTAATTTCAACTATTTATTCTACGGCTTTTGCGATTCAGGGGTCATTCTTAAGAAATTGGGACAAAATTTAAGTTTAAGTGTAAAGAGCGAGGTACTGACGAGGGATGAACCCCCTCATATACGTAATAAAAACATGAGAATACAGAATTTCGTTACGTAAGCTAATTTGTAAGTTATGTATATCTATTACTAACAAAAACATTCGTAAAAAATTAAAAATTCTAGTTGCCTTTTTAAGTAACCAAAAAATGGGAGGGCAACTAGGCCTCCTCCACCGCTCCTTATTTTCTCAAAATCATTCTATCAAAACTATGAGAAAGCCATTTAGCCAAAAAAATAAATATGCAAATTTTGTTTTAATTATTGATCTGCGGAGAGCCAAAATCAAAACATGCATTGATTCAAAAACGTTAAGAAATTAAATAAAAAAATTGTTTCTTTCACGGCAAGTAAGGAGCGACATCAAAACTTAAAACGAACAGAAATTACTTCGTATATGAAAGGAGCTACTTCCTCATCAACGCCCCGCTCTTTACGCTAAAGTGTTTTACTGTTTTGAAAAGTAGAGTTAAGAGAAAGAGTCAAACTTTAGCGTAAAGAGCGGGGCGTTGATGAGGAAGCAGCCCCTTTTGTATACGGAGTAATTTCTGTTCGTTTTAAGTTTTAATGCCGCTCCTTACTTTCCGTTAAAAAAACTTTTTTTTATTATTTAATTATATCAAGAGTTGAGCAGGATTGTGTTTTATCGCTCTTTATATGGATTCATTTGACAGATTTTGTCCTAAGGAGCACAGGAAAGGCAATGAGAGACCACGAAATCAAATTGGGAGGAAAAACTCTCCTGGAATTAGATTATGCCGACGATTTCAGCATCCTAGGTGAGAGTTTGAGCAAAATGAATGAAGTTTTAGAGGTTTTGCGAGTTCAGAGTGATATAATAGGCATGAAAAGATTACGCCACTAAGGCTAGAAATAAGTTAAGATGAAAGTTGACGTTGGGTAACAAAATGATTGATCAGGTGGGCAGCTTCACTTACCTTGGTAGTATTATCAGTCAAAACGGTTGGAGAAGTGAAGATGTCAAAAGTAGAATAGTCAAGGCTTAGGGTGTTCTTTTACAATTAAAAAAAAGTTTGGAAGAATAGGAAAATAAGTCTGCAAACCAAGATTAGAATATTGGAAGATACAGTAATGACGGTTGTCAATTATTGCTCTGAAGCATGGGCAGTCCGAAAAGTGGACGAAAATTAGGCTGTACGAAAAATGTGGTTCAATCCTGCTTTCCAGGGCTATAATGAAAGAAAGGTTGAGATGTTTAGGGCACGTTCTGTGATTGAAGGATGGTAGATTGCCGAAGATTGTCCTTTTTGGCCAATTGTCTAGGGCTAAACGGAAAGTAAGTTGTCCTCGTCTGGGGCGGGAGGATGTTATAAAGAAAGATTTAAAGCAAGAGGGAACTTCCTGGGAGAATTTAAAGAGGGAGAATTTGAATAGATTGGTATGGAGAAGGACTGTGCGTAGCTGTTTTGGCATCAGGTGGCTTGGTGGGTGGCTTGGTGAGCTGTTAGTGGTAATAGTAGTAGTAGTTAGGTTAGGTATTTAATATAATGTGTTCTGGACTGCTTGCCTTCAACAATTCTCTGTTGTAGTTTCCATAACTTTGTTACTAAAGCAATATATTTTCATCATATTTTGGTTTATGTCATTATGATTAATCTAACTTCACTTCTTGATTGTAGTCACCCCAACACAGAAGTACCAAGATTAGATGTATAACATGTTATCATCAATGCAAAAATAACAGGTATGATTTAAACTAAAAAGAGTTTCAAGGGATAACACATAATGTCAAAACCCAATGAACAAACTTAACTTATTATTTTTTAACTTGAATTTACTCCCCAATAGCTTACCTAGTAATTCTAGTCCATATAAATGTAGTGCGTGGGCACAGGAGCTGTAGTACACGTTGATGAGACGCTTGTAACCCCACACAAAATGTACAAGTGAGGATCAAAGAAATCTTGGAGCAAAAATGTCCAGAGATTGCAACTTCCTACGCAGTACTGAATTTCAGTTTAGCTCTATGTTGAGAGTTGCCAATTCTTAAGAACGTCAATTATATCCACTTTAGCAACTACTTATGCAGTTGAAATTACTTTTTCCTGCCTGTGCTTAATATAATTTTACTGAGGTAGGTCTGCTAGGTTGTTTTCATGCTGAGTATTTTTTAATGATCGGAACAACAATGTAATTATGGCATTGTTTTAAGTAGCTATGCAACGAAATCCATAAAAAAACTTGTTTAATATGTGTGTGCACTCTCTTTGTAAAAGAGCGGACTGAACTAATTAGCCATGGTTCTGTGATTCTGACAGAATTTTCCACATATATTTATGCTATACTTTTATTTCTATTTTTTTGAGTGCAGTATATCAGTGTCTGCTAGCACTAAATAAAAGAATGGACTGGAGTAAACTACTTGGCAAAAAATGAAATGTCGAAATAATCAATAGCAACAACAAATAACAATAGCAACATAGAAATAACAGATAGCAATTCAAAAGGTGTTTTGTGACATTTTGTAAAAAAGAAAAAAAATATTTACAATCCACTCTCCAAAAATCAGAAAGTTCTGTATATTGGTCCAAACAATTTTTTGCATCGTGTTCTGTTTTGAAACGTTGAAAAGTTTCTTTTTTTTAAATCCTTTATATCCTAATTTCTTACGCACAGAAACAGTTGGAACTTTAGATTTTAGTATAAGGATAAATTTAAAGTAGGTAGGACACCCACTAGGACCTTTGTTACGAAAATAAATGGCCCTTAATAACATGTCAGTAAACCCAAAACGTATTTTTATATCAATTGTAGTGAGAAAAAAATATCTACTGAATACTTTGTAAATATTTTTATTTTGAATGACCCACATACAGTTTGTGCTCTAAAGAAAAAAACAAAAAGGAAGCATTCTTTTTCAGCAGTAATCTCTTTTCTTAAAAAAATTATTTTGTGCTCTTTTCAAAAAAAAAATTTGTGTTTTTATTTTATAAAAAATTATTATGTGGTTTTTTATACCACATCTGGTAGGAGGTAGATAAACTAAACGTTTCCTTAAACTGAAAGTTTCTGTAGATACATTGACGATTTGTAAACACCCGGCTGTAGTGGGTGTGTTCATGTGTTTTTGTTTTTTGTACTCACCCACAATATCGTGCTATCTCTTAGCAAAAGCGAGCTTATCTAGAAATTCCTAGAATAAAAAACAACAACAAAAAAACATAAAAAATATTGAGAGAAAACGTAGGAACAGTAACTTTTTACAAAGAAAGCGAAAATTGGAAGAACATATATTTTTGAGAAATTGAATCAGATGAACAATGAAGCAGGGCTTGTGATGCCAACTGGTGATGGGTATTATCTTCCTTTAGGTTTTAAAGATTACTTTTTTTCTAGTTATTTCCTTCGACGAATATACTTTTCCGGTATGCTTGTTGGGAAAATTCACCTAGATTTTTTCAAGACATTACTTTTCTAGACATTTCAATGAATCGATTTCTCTTTCTCCTCAAGGACTGACGTCCTTTACGTAAAAGCTGAAAATCTTACACTGTTTTTTACTGTTGTGACTTCCAGTTGATCCATGTTGTGTTTTTTTTTTGGAGTGGGGGGAGGGACAACAAGTTTCAGTGACAAACATGTCTTTAGACCTTCAGACTGGTGGCTACGATACTACACGCTTATACGTAGCAGCATTGTAAGTGACGTAAAAAGACGTTTCATCTACAGTGTTACACTTTGAAAATCACTCATAACAATTTTTTTTCCACTAAAGGATGTCGTATTGAATGTGACTGCTTATATGTCGTCGACACACTTTTGGATATGCACGTATACGTAAAAATTCCTTTGGACTAAGACCCCAACCCCAATTTAATGATCCTAGCTTCTCTCCACGATTCTTTCCCTTCCAGAAAAAAAAATGTGTATTCTTGCCTAGCTCTTGACCATCGTTCTTTAAAATAGGTTTTATGAAGGCCCAGTTCAAACCAGGAACTCCCATCTCTTTGGTGACTTAAATGATAGAAATTCCACACCTTTTAAGGAAGAATCTCCAGTAAGCAAGGCATACGGAAAATTAGTCGATGAAAATGATTTATTAGTTTGTAATTTTTGATATTTCTTTCAAAACTTTGCGGTAGATTTTAGCCTTTAATTCGTCATCCCCGAAGAAAACTTTGTATAATAAACGTAAAAAAAAATTATCTATTGAAATCAAGGTCAGGCAGGTTTATACCTCTTATCAGAGATTTTTATCTTAGAGGTTCTTGGCTAAAGGTTCCTTTTGTCATGGTTGCAGCAGTAGCTGCAACCTAGTAAAGAGAGAACCAAAGCCCAATCATACCAAAAGTTGAAAAACACGTTTCGACAAAAACTGCCTAGTGAAGAAAAATTGCCACCTGACTCTGAATCAGGAATGACTACTATTGTTTCGGCCAATCTCAAAATTAAATATTTATTGCGAAAGCAAAGTTATGTTGATTTTGAATAAGAGCTTGAAATCCCTTGAAAATGGTGTCAGATCGAAATAAAAAGTACACCATTGGAATCAGCATGGTTGAAAAGCTTTCGTAGGACAATTACGGTCCTCCACCTTGTACACCAAGGAAAATCACTGGCGTGGGTAACATAGTGTAATGGGTAACACTGGCGTGGCTCCTTTTTTTTGCTTTTTTTTCCCACCTGGGATTGCGAATGACTTGGCTCGGACGGAAATTTAATTTGCTAGTGTCTTTTTTAAGTGACCAAAATTGGAGACATTTAGCCCCCCTCCTTAAAAGGCCCCCTCCTTCCAAAGTCATCCAATCAAAATTTTGAAATAGCCATTTTGTTCAACGTAGTTGAAAGGTTTTGTGGATGACATGATTGTCCAATCGCTGGGGAAAGGGCTCTACCTTGTATCGGTATCAGATGTATCGGTATGATGCGTATCGATATGGGCGTATTGGTATTACAGGTATCTTAAACAGATTTTTAATAGCTCATATAAAAGACATTGCTCATATCTACGTCCTTCCTATGAATTCCACCATCAACAAATTCCAAACTGCATTAAAAGCGGCACTTTTGACGTCATGGTTCAAGCGAAAAATCTGGGGCTAGTGGGCTACCAGAACTTTTTAGAGTGACGTTTAATGGCTCATTTGAAAGCTATTGATGACATCTACGTGATTTTCATCAATTGTACCATCGGTATGATATCAGACAGTTCGTGGTAACGAACTGTAAGTAAGGAGTGACTCGGTTCAATAGGAACCGAAACTTTCAAAAACGGAATTTTAATATCAATAGATTATAAAATGATTCCAAACATATAAGATTCATCAAGTTTATTGTTACCCATCAAAAGTTGTTATCCGGAGAAAATTTACCCGATTTTCAAATAGGAGGAAACACTCCTTAAAATTGATGGAATCTAGGTAAAAATCACCATTAGATTCAGCATACCAGAGAATCCTACTGTAGAAGTTTCGAGCTTTTTTCTGCAAAAAAATGTGGAATTTTGCTATTTTTTTTTCCAAAAGACAGATCACAGATGTGTGTTTTTTTTTTTTTTTTTTTTTTTTTTCTTCCAGGGGTGATTGTATCGAAATAAGTTTCCTAGAAGATATGGAGAGGGTGCAATTGAATGCAAATTAAAAGGTCTAGTGCCCTTTTTAAGTGACGAAAAAGATTGGAGGTCAACTGGGCCCCCTCCCACGCCCAGTTTCCCCAAAAATTATCTTATCGAAATTAGTAAATAGCCTTTTAGTTCAGTATTGTCAAAAGATGAGATAATTTTGTATTTATGTGTAAAATGATCCCCCAAAGTCCGTAGGGAGAGGCCTGTAATCTATGAACTCTGCTCATTGTTGACGCATAGTATTTGTTATTGGGAAGTATACAGACATTTATTTTTGGGGGGCTTGTGCTTGGGGTGGATTTCTATACGGAGAGTCTTCCTTGGGGATGGAAACTTCGGGGGGGGGGGAGGTGAAGCGAATATTCCAGGAGATATATTATGCTGGGTGATTACTTTGTGAAACTCCTTCTATTCGTATTACATTCTGTCTGCCAAATTTTCCATTTGGAGACAATGCGAAAAATATCCGCGTATTTTGATTTTCAGGAAATAATTCCCACAGGAAGGGATATTTCTGGAGTGATTGTAGAAATCGATTAGAGATTAAAGTCTTATTCAAATGAAAGAATGCTTAGGAGATTTTTTCAGGCTAAATCGTCCGAAGCAATTTTACAGGGAGAAGGATTCCCCGGAAGAATGGAACTGTCTGGAGGGAATTTGACGGGAGAGGGTGAAGTTTATGCTGGATTAAATTTCCCTCGAGAAATTATCCGTGGTAGGAGGGTATATTTTACAGAGGATGAGCCAGAATTACTGGCATTATTTGAAAAACGAGAAGAAACTGTTCAATATATGAAGGGTTGCCTCTCTTCAATACCTTGCTCTTTACGCTAAAGTTTGACTGTTTGTACTATTTTTTTTAGAGCGTCTACTGAAATAAGGGGGCCGTTTAATTAGAATAGGAGCTTTTTTAAAAATAGTAACAACTTTCGCGTAAAGAGCAAGGTATTGAGGAAGGGGCAGCCCTTTATATATGGAACGAGTCTGACAAAATTAATACGCAATTTTTTTTTCTAATTTTTCATGTACGGTCAGCCTAATTCGAACTTGCTTTAGTTGAAAAACGCTCAGAAATTAATTTTTTTTAAATGGGTTTTTTAACTAAAATTAGGGAGTAACATTAAAACGAAAAGAAATTATTTTGCATATGAAAGGGACTGTCCCCTCCTCAACGCCTCGCTCTTTACATTGAAGTTTAACTCGTTGTCACACTCTACTTTTTAAAACCATAAAAAACTTTAGCGTAAAGAGCGAGGCATTGAGGAGGGGACAGTCCCTCTCATATACGGAATAATTTGTATTCGTAATGAAATTCTGAAGTTACTCCTTACTTTCAATTGAAAAAAAACTTGTTTCTTTACTTAATAGCACTAAAAGAGTCAATTCTTAAGTCGAAAAGCTTGGAAACATAAAACGATATCATCGTTGCAATAATTATGGTCCGAAACCCTTAACTGCAGGTTTACAATAACACCCCCGTGTTTTCATCCTCCAAGCCCCCTCAATAAGCTAGGTAATTAAGGTACGCACACTAAGATATAAAATTAGATTATTACAGGCGTGGTTCTGTCAGTAGTGCAGTGAGATTCCAATTAGAGTATCATGTGTAGGATCCATGCTTGTTTTTTTTTCAAACATGGTTTTGTCCCTTCTATATGATTATTTTCGGATAATTTCACTTTTTTTGTAAGTACGATGCAATCATTTTTAAAAGTATGTCCCGAGAAGGCATCTTGCTAAGCATTTTGATTCAAATGGAATAGAGGTCATCTAGTTCATGGTTTGCAACGATATTCTAAGTAGATCACTAAATCCATACCCAAACAAGGGTGTAATTTTTTCAAAATCCTGTGGGTGAGGGGTCAAAGATGGAGCCAATTTTCCCAAATCAAGTGAAAATGAGAGAGTCAACAGAAAAACGAGTCACAGTAATAAAAAAGGTAAAAATGTGCAAAAGAAAACTGACCAGTTTCAATGGATCCTTGAATTATGCAGGCTTATCTTAGTTTTGACAACATTTTTGAACAAACTAAATTTCAGCCTGGGGTGGGGCAAACTGGGGTCTGGTGAGGCATAGCCATGTGGTTTTGGAACCACTCAGTTTAAATTAAAAGAAGGGTTACTTATTGTTATACTTACTTATTCCAATTATATACTTGACAATTTCACCCTAATATTCTCTCCATACGCAAGTTTGTGCATCCAAAGACGAAGAGAGAAAAATGAAAACAGTTCTGTAGGAGTATTCGGGCAATTCTTCCCCAAATTTTTGGAATGAAAACAAACTTAGTTTATAATACCATAAATCTTACCTACACAAGAAATGATTTATTTATTTCTGAGTAATTCTCTATTATCCATTTCTCTATTCTAATATCTCCATTTCTGGGTATTTCTCTATTTAGGGACAAGTCAATAACTGTATTTGTTTGTTAGTAATTAGTGCAGTTATTATTACACATGAAAGTTCGTATAATTATAGAAAACACAAAGAAAACAACTTAATAAGGAGTAATTTCGATAAAAAATATGCCGCCAGCTTTTGCTTGCATTGCAAGAGTACCCATGAGCTGATATATGAAGCCAATATAATCAGAAATGTTTCCCCTGAAGGGAATGCTGGGAATTTTTGTATTTTCCCCGTGAAAGGACACATTTTTTGTGGTTTATTATCATTTATTTTCTTTCCCAGGAATTATTATATTTATCTAGTTGTCACTTTGAAAAAGATTTAAGTTTTAAAAGTTATGAAGCATAAAAATGTCAAATATATTGTTTTTTGGTATTCAAAATTAAATTAAAACTATTGACTTAATATTTTTTTTATCTGATTTTCTTAATCTTAATTTTAATGTTTTACTTTGAACAAACTACTTTAATAATGCGTTACTTTTATAAACACTGAGTCTAAAGGCATTAAATATGTTGGTATTTGACAACTAAGATCAAAACTATCGATATTGTAAAAAAATATCCGCCCAACGCTTCAGCATTGCTCAATAGAACTGAATGCTGAGAGTTTATATCTCAGTTTTTGTAAGTAGACTATTGTTTTATGTATTTTTTGCAATTACTCACTTTTCATTTTTATATATTTTTACTTTAATTGACATACTTTTTCCACTGCCTTTAGAAAAATGTTAGTTTTTAAGCTTCATGAAATAAAGAAAAAATACAAATTGAATAAAGCAATTTTTTCAACTGATAGCCACATTAAAACTTAAAGCGAACAGAAATTATTACGTCTATGAGGGGGATTGCCCCCTCTTCAACACTTCGATCTTCATGCAACAGTTTTTCGGTACTTTAAAAAAAAGTTACTTATTGTTCTAGTTAGACGATCTTTGTGTTTCAGAAGTCGTTTTTAAGGAATTTGGATAAAATTCAAACTTTAGTGTAAAGAGCGAGGTGCTGAGGAGGCGGCAACACCGCTCATATACGTAATAATTTCTGTTCGTTGTAAGCTATAATGTTGCTCCTTACTTTCAGTTGAAAAAACTCGTTTTTGTTGAATTTCTGACCATTTTCTTAAGTAAGGCCAGGATACCTGGCTCTAATTCCACGGAAAAATCCCTTCTCCATAGAAATATCCTCTGGACAATTCAATTGTTGTGAACATTTACCCCGGACAATTACCCTTAACATGTCCACGCGTAAAATTGAATTGGTAAAGAGAAAGCAAGACATATAAAGAAAGAATCGTATAAAAATTCCGGCAAATTCACCCAGTGTAAAATGTCTCCTGAAAAGTTCACCTCCTGGAAACTTCTCTCTCCATGGAAAATTCCCCCTGCCGAAAATTTGTCCTCCCCTCCCACCCGAAAAATATATGCATACTTCCCAATAAAAAATAAAACAATGGGCAAATTTTATAACTTAAAAACCTTTCTCCAGGGGCTTTGGGGATACGGGATCATTTTTATGTCCAGAGACATATTTATTGAGCCTTTCAACTATGCTGAAAAAAGCTATCTCAAAATTCTGATCGGACGATTTTGGGAAAATTGATTTTGGCGTTGGAGGGGGTCTAGCTGCCCTCTAGTGATTTTTGTCCCTTAAAAGGACACTAGAACTAGCATGAACCATCTCCCGAAATTCTAGGCCTACAGCGTCGATACGATCACCCCTGGGGAAAAACAAATAAACACGCATCCGTGATCTTACTTCTAGCAAAAATTACAAAATTCCACATTTTTGCAAATACGAGTTTGAAACCTATACAGTAGGGTTCTTTGATACGCTGAATCTGATGATGTATTTCTCAATAAATTCTATGACTTCTATGGGATTTTCCCCCCTTTTTCGAAAATAGATAAAAAAAAAGCCGAACTTCACAGTAAAGCTTAGGGAGCAAAGGAGCAGACAGCCCCCTTCATACAACGAATATTCTGTTCAAATAGACTCCAAATATGTTCCTTGCTTTCAGTTGAAAAGCTCTTTTTTTATTTAATTTCTGATTGCTTTCCAAATCATAACCAGGCCTGACCAAGATATTATTTGAGGTATCAGTCCCTTTAATTCCTGGATAATTGTTTTTAAAATGTGAAGATCAATAATTGTACGTTGATTAGTACCGTCTTACGTTAACATTTGCAATTTCATTTTTGGATAAAATTCGAATATACTAAAAAAATTGGCGATGAATAGTAATTTTGATGAAAAGTTCTTATAAATGAAACTACAACAGAATTTCGGTTGGATGAAAAGGAGTATTATTCTTTGTATGGATGGAAATTCTGTGAGACTTTTGATCTTCTATATAACTGAAGCCATCACTATTTTCTTATCGGTAAATACATTACACAGATTCGTTTTAATTCCGTTTAAGTACATAGATTCGTTTAAATATATTTAAATACATACATTTCGTTTAAATACATTCGTTAAATACTTCAGATAAATATATTTATCTGAAGCCTCAGGAAGTTAGCAGTCTGTCCATTAAAATATACTTTTGTAGGAATCTATCCTACCCCCACCTACGCAATGACTCACCTCCCTTCATTTTAGCTGATACGCAATTACAGATCACCAAACATAGCCTAATTTCATTACAAATAAAGCGAATCAACTTTGTTGAATCTAGTATTGCCACCGTTTGGCATTACTTCTTTTGCAACTGGGATGCCTCAAATATAGTTATTGACACTTTTAAATCAATTAGCTGCTCAGAATTTTTAATTGATTGCAAATTCTTCCTCTACGGGGTAAAGTCGTAGTTTGGTGCCCTATACCACCAAAACTGTCACCCAGCCCCAACTGTTGTTTTGGCGTCTGTCCCCCCTGGAAAATAACTACACTGAACAGATAGTTGAACAGATAACTATAACCTTGAACATATAACTAGTTATTGAAGTAGATAATTGAAAAGCTATTGAAGGAAAAATTACAGAACTCTGGGATAATTGGATTATTCATCTGTAAAATCTCAAATCAATCTTTCTCCGATTAGTGTGTTTTACTTTTTTATGTTTTTAACTTTCTTTCCCCTGAAAATGGATTCTGATATGGATTCTTCAAGGTTCTCCATAATACTCTTTTTGCTTTAAAGTTTTTATTGCACCTTTCGACTTGGACAACTCAAATGCAACTAATTACAATACATTCTAAGACTTCACGAATCAGCTGTTAATCGAACTTCGTGGCTGGCTTTCGTCAGAAAGTCCAAAATGTGCCTTACGTTCAACATGGTAGATATTTGTCACTGACAGCCAATGAAAACATCTGTTTGACAGAGACTGGTTTCCATTGGTTATCAGTGATAAACTCAATTGCAATTGATTACAATGAGTTACATTGAACGTAGGGGTGACCTTCACATTTTAAGGCGAAACTTGAATCTTTTCGGTTAAAATTCAAACTTATTAATCTCACTATGTAAATGCTTATCTTACTTTCGCCCTATTAATCCCACTATGTAAATTCATCTTACTTTCGCTTTTTTTTATAATACTTGTCATTGCTGGACATGTAAGATTTCCTGGTCTTTCAACACAAATTTACATTCTTTTATCCAGAATTTTAAAACTTAGAAAATGCTAACTACTAATTTTTTTAAACAAAAAAAAAGCACAATAAGCAACTTAATCATACTAAAGAAGATTAATTTTGCACAAACTATTCCGAGATCACGGGGATGGGGGCTTGGATCGAATGCTCATTCCCCCTTATAAATGTGCGTATCTTCTGATCAAAACTTCGCTCATTTACTTTCTGTAAAGAAATTTCTTCGTTAGATTCCGCTTTGACGATTTTTTTTTGTGCTTTGAAACTCAAGTCGAATTTAGACCAGTCTTTCACAGGTTTAAACTATGGTTTCGTGATGTTTAGGTCTAAGAGAACCTTCGGGACTTATGTCTTATGAAGTATTTCAGCTTCAGCATGCCGATGTTTCTTTTGCTCATCTTATAAACGCATGCTTGCGCACTGTCAATACGCATGAGCATGCAGTATGAAATGGGCTTTGACTGGATGAAAGCGATCGCATGACATCACTATCAACTAATAATAACAATGATTTATTGAAGTCCGTTATACAAAAACATAAGGGGGTAAAGAGGAAAAGAAAACACTATATCTATCTTCTATATATATATAAATGTACTGTTTGTCTGTTACACTATTTACAATGAAAAAAAAGGGAAAAAAACTAAAAAAAAAAACAAAAAAAAAAAAAAAACAACGAATAACAACAAAAGTGGGTCAATAAATGCGCGCGATGTTAGTTTTTCCGAAGAAGAAAAGGGAGAAGGAGTCTGAGCTGGGACTACATCCAAGGAGTTGGGCTGAGGTTTACAGTACTGGATGAATAGCTGCTGAGCTTTTCTCAAGATGGTTTAAAAAATTTGTATCATCCTCTATGACATCGAAGGACTTTTCGGTTCTTCTCAAATTAAACCCACACCGATTCCACCCACACCAAGAACCTAGAGGTCATAGAATACCCGCTTGATGTGTTTTTTATGAAGTCTTTGAGCCTCCACTGCACTGACAAGCTTCGAAAGTGGCTCCGTTGCAACCCAGGGAAAGTTGTAACGCTGTTTCAAATTTCAACGATCTTCGGATCAGCGTTTATCCAAAGCGCCTCTATGAATACTGCAATTAACGGGTTTAAAGCAACAGGAATTCGACCACTTAACCCAGTCTTATTCTGTGATTTAGATTTCCTACCCACTGACACTATTGACATCCAACAAGGTGGACCTTCAACCCAAAAAGCGACTGAGGAACCTCCAGTGACAGAGAAAGAACAAGTGAGAAAATCATCGTCTAGATCAGCTGTTGATAAAGAAGATCCCTCACTTGTAGTGTTAGGAATGAAGATGTTACAGTTTCTAGCCTTACTGTTGGTTGTAATGGCACCCCAGTCAAAAAGTTTCAATTAAACACGGATGATAAGGCTGCTCAAGGATGACAACTGACATGAAGGACTCCGCAATTGCATTTATTGTTTCATTTGAAAATTGCAGCGTCAGAAGAAACGCAAAAAGAACGAATCAAAGGAGCAGGAAGACTGCTGTTATATCTGATTCGCCGTACAAAAAAAGTTAGAGGATGCTATAAACTACTACTGCTACTAATAATAATAACTCAGTGAAGCACCAAGCCGCCTGAGTCCAACACAGCTATGCAAGCTCCTCTTCCAACCTAATCTATTCAAGGTCTCCTTCTTTACACCCTCCCAGAAAGTTCCCATTTCCTTTAAATCGTTATTTATAACATCCTACCAACCCAGACGAGGACGAGGACCTGCTTTCCGTGTAGCCCAAGACGGTTGGCCAAAAAGGACAATATTCGGCAATCTGTCATCCTTCATCCGCAGAACGTGGCCTAGCCATCTCAACCTTTCTTTCATTATAGCCCTAGAAAGCGGGATTGAACCACATTTCTCGTACAACCTACTGCTTGAAATACGGTCAGTCAGTCGGGTACCCAGAGCAATCCGTAGGCAATTTCTCTGGAAAACATCTAGTAAATTTTCGTCCGCTTTTCGGAGCGCTCATGCTTCAGAGCCATATTTGACCACTGTCATCACTGGAGCTTCCAATATTCTAATCTTGGTTTGCAGATTTATCTTTCTATTCTTCCAAACTTTTTTTAACTGTGAAAAAAACACCCTGAGCCTTAGCTATTCTACTTTTAACATCTTCACTGCTCCCACCGTCTTTACTAATAATACTATCAAGGTAAGTGAAGCTCCCCACCTGATCAATCTTTTCGTTAACCAACGTCACCTTTCAATCTTCACTTATTCCTAGCCTTAGTGACTTAGTCTTCTTAACATTAATTTTCAAACCTATTCTAGCACCCTGAACTCGCAAAACCTCTAGAAATTCATTCATTTTGCTGACACTTTCGTCTAATATGCTTAAATCATCAGCATAAGCTAAGTACAGGAGCGTTTTTCCTCCCCATTTGATTCTGTGGTCTCCAATTGCGAGACGATGAGACTACTTGTATGTAAATTTGTAATTCAGAGTCATATTAATTTGACGAAAAAGTATATCTAAACTAATTTTTTTGCCTTGAGCAAAATAAATGAAAAGCCAAACAACAATTTTACTTTTATTAATCAGATTAATTAATTAATTTAATTAATCATAATCAGATTAATTTGATAAAAAATATATTTAAAATAGTTTTGTTCCCTTAATGAAAATATGTAAAAGAAAAATAATAATTTTACTTATTCAGATGTGCTGTTTTAACTACCACCCCGTTATTCCCCGTATTTGGTACAGAACGGGGTACTTGACCTTTTTTAAATTTTAATTAAATAAAAAAAAATTTCACTTTTTATAATTGAAGTGTGAAACATTTTTTACAACAATACGATGTACTTTTATGAAATTTTGTATCTTTTTATATTAACTCTTTCCACTTAATAAAAATCATTTTAAACTTAGTACTCCGTTCAACCCTATGTTCCCCTTAAGTGGCTTTCACACGACATACGTAGCTTTTATCCCTAAAGGATAAAGCTTCTTTGTTCCAACTATATTTTATGCTTAAACAAGTCATTTTATACTAATTTAAGGTAAAAATCCATAAAACCTTCGTAATCATCGTCTAAAGGTATAATAAGCAAACTAATCAAAAATTAGAAACCTGCAATGGAGATACATACTTAAGCTCTAATCAAGCTTGAAAGGCTTTTTTGAAATTAGTTTATTAATTAGTTTAATTTTTTATTAATTAGTTTATTAAGTAATTAGTTTATTTTCAAAGCTTATTAATTGTTCACCCATGATTTTTATTCTGTTGCCACTAAACATACTTTTCTATTACTGAAGAAAAACTTACCTAGGGTAAAAGTCTAGGTAAAGCTCGAGTTTACTTGGAACTGCCCAGGTCACGGATAAAAGTTGCTCCGTATACTTATATCACGTAACTTAAATTCTTAATATGTGCTATTGTTGAAGGCTAAGCAACGTAGTGTGAAAGTGCAATCAGTTAAGGTGGCAAAGGTGGCAGTTAAGATGCTATTGACCCACCCTCATAGATTTTGGAAATACTCCTCAAAAATTGCTGGAGTTTTTTTCCAGTCGAAACCATGCATTTTTCACGTTTTTTAGATTTAATTTTTTAGCTGTTTGCTTTGATATCAAAATTTTGTAGGTGATGTGAATATTCATAAAAATTCAAAAATATTGGAACCGCTATCTGTCACAGAAAGGCTGCAAAAATCTCCAACATTTTTAAAAACCGCATTTTAAATGCTCAAAATTAAGAATATTGAAGTACGTATCTTGAATAGTCAATAAATATCTAGGCACATGTTTGGAATTTAAGAAATTAATTAAACAAACTTTCCCATAGTTACAAAAACCATAACTTATTTCACTCTATTTATCTCCAAACTCTCATTTCAAAATTTGGCTGAGTTCTCGTCTTCGCTAGCTGGTCATTATCGAGGCCAGTATTAGAATTATGGGATTTCTACATACGCCGTGAGAAAAGATTAGGTCATAATTTCCCTTTTTCACAAAAGCTGTTTTCGTGACCAGGGCCGTAATATTTGAAAAAACTAGCATGCAAATGCAATTTGCGTTGCAGCAGGTTTGTTTTCTCCCTCTTTCTCATTTGTACTTATCTTTCTTCTCCTTTATATATTTTTATTTTAAGTTTCTCTTTTTTTCTTGTTTTTACGTTCTGCAATTTGAGCTGTTGGAGAAAACACGAATAACTTGATTTAGCGTTTGAATTTTAATTGAACAGCAAAAAAAAAATAAAATGGCAAAATGGATGAGACTGGTCCACCATTTTTTAATTTTATCTTTATGATAAAGATATATATTATAATTATATTATATTATATAATTATAATTTTATTGATTAGGTATATAATATATATATTATAATTCAGAGATAGTGCTCATATTCTTAAGAATACGAGAGAAAGCAGTCAAATAAATACTTAGTCATGTACAAGCCTTAATTGAAATTTCTACTTTTCACAAAAGCTGTTTTTCGTGACCAAGATTGTTTTCCCCCCTCAAGCACCGATTTTCTATATCCACTCTAAATGTGTGTTACAATGTAACAATGAAAGGCATTTTAAGCATACAGACCTGCCTAAAATTTGAAGTAAAAATTTTCTCAACCGCCTAATTGCTTATGTTTTCTCATTTGAGCTCGAGTGTGGTATTTATTATCTTCGAATTTTGAATAATTTTGTTAACTTATGTTAACCAGAAAGAAAGAGTTAAAAATAATATCCACATCTTTTAAGTAAACTCCAACTGTATATAACAAAGGTGTGGTAGGATTAATGTTGGCAGCTACTGATATATACTACCAAATATACTTTCTCTAGTTGGTCACGAATTTACTGTTTGTCTTAGTAATCTATAACGAAAACATGCTTAAAACGTCGTGCGATGTAATAGAAATTAATGGGACTTTCCCAGAAGCTCAACGTATGAAGAAGAATTTAAGGGTGTTGTCGTACCCATTTAAAGACCAAGGAGGAGGGGAAGTTCATGACACAAGACTCCTTTAGTACTAAATACATTTTGAATTCTGTAGGGGGGGGATATGTCTGGTGATGCCCTCCCTTTTGCATACGTGCCGTTTCCTCGTCTATGTTTTTAAAAGATTGTAGCAATACGGATTTTCCTAGAAAAATCATGATTTAAATTTCAGTAAAATGTTTTAGTTAAAAAATTTGTTTGATCGATGTGCCTTTTGAGTAAGTTTGTTTTCTTTTTGTTTGTTTAATATTATATTGGCTTGATGACGGCTGCTGATAGCCGAAATATTTGAATAGATTGTAAAACTTTGTTATTCACTGTCTTAACAAATTTCTCATTATATTCTTTTTTTGTGTGATAGAAAGGCAGTGTGGTCTTCGTCGCTATTTGAGTACCAATGAAAGCCATGCTCTTCTGATGCATACATTGTTGCAAAAATTAGATTATATTTTAGTTCTGATTTCCTTATTAGTTTCAATGCCACTAGATGGAAGTTGATATTCGTCTTCTCCATTTAAGTTTCTGAAAAAAAAACTGAAAAAAATTAAGTTCATTCCGTCTATTACATGTTATCAATCATAGATAATAAAACGTTCAAAAAATTCTATTTCATGATAATGCGGGAATGCAGCTACGGTAATTCAAAAAGATTTATGTAACATTTTTCCCGTCCCTTTCACGGATCTATGATCCGTTCCTTACACTAAGTTATATGGATTGGACCAGCCCGATTGCCTGCCTAATTGCCTGTTTTACCTTCAAACAGTAGAAAAGTTTTTCCATAAAAAAAAATTATTATAGCCCAGGCACGTACGCACGAATTTTTTCGAGGGGGGGGGGGGGCAAAACCTTCGAAACAGCTGATATAAAGTAGCATTTTTTTTATTTAGTAATGCAAAAAGCACGTATATCGGATATACAGATTAAATTTAATCTGTAGTATTGCAGCGGATGGGGGGGGGAAGAAGACTGAAGCCTCAAAAGTTCGTTTTAGGCTCAGGTTTTGTTCATAGCGATTTAGAACCAGTGATTAATCTATTATATCACACTGAAAGAGAAATTTTAGTGTTAACAGTGCAATATGGGTGCTGTGGGGGTTAGTTCTTCTATTGCAGAAACGTAGATTTTAATGAAAAATGATAGTTTCCAAAATTGATCCATTAAAAGCTGTGCTTTTATCCTGAAAAGGGGGGATAAACGCCCTAATATCAAGGATAATTCTGTTTTGCTGTGGAAAGCAAACTCTCTTTACAAAAAAAAATAACTGTACAATTGCTAATTACTTCAAAGAGGGTAAAGAGTTAGACAGAAAATGGATTAATAATGCCAGTTATAGCCGTATATTCCCTGTTCTCCCGCATAATAATGACTGGGATATCAATTTTTCACTGTCATAACTATTTTTGCGTACCTTAGACGCTTAAGGCCGTTTGTTACTTAAAGGATCGCCCATCTCGTCCGTTACATGTTTTTTTTTTAGATTCCGTTCAGACTATTCAGACTAAACTATTCAGATTTGATTAGACAGTCTTGCTATAACTGGTATAGCTTTGATAAGAGATCCAAATAAAGGACAGAAAACTAAAAGTCGATACCTACTCTCCCGAAAATCTTAGAAGAACCATTTAAATTACCCAGTTTCATGCCAGAGACAGAGATATTCAGATTTAATGAAACTTACGCCATTGAAAGTTTTTTGTTTTTTTTTATTGAACGGAATACAGGCTAACTTTTTTTAGTTTAGGAAAGGGCAGTCCCTAAAAATATTCCAGTATACTTGCTTAGAAAACATTAAAAATCAGCTCAAAAGAAGTTTCTTTCAGCAATTTGACAACTTAGGAGGTTTCCTGCTGTGCTTACTGTCTGGATTGAAATTTGTGCGACAGGATACACATTATTATTATTATTATATATTATACATTATTATTATTATTATTATTATTATTATTATTATTATTATTATTATTATTATTTTTATGTTGTGTGTATATTGATTAGACTTTGCTTAACACTTTACTTAACAATTAGTAAGAAATTATACGTTTCCCTCGCTTTCAAAAAGCCCATCCTTAGCTCTTCGAACTGTGGACATATCTAAGGTGCCCTATCAACTTTTACCGAAACTGCTTCGTAAGCTCCCTGTGGTGCTAGGAAAATTTGGTAATGGACTTTTTGTCTTTTTGACAGTCCGCCGACGCTGAGACTCGAAAGATATTTTTGGTATAGAAGATCCTTAAAGACCACTATGATAAAAAATTACCGGTCAAAATAATACAATCAAAAGTCCTAAGACGTATTTTCAGTCCCCCCCCCACCATTTTCCTTTTTTCATTTTTCCCGTTTTCCATTTCCTTTTCGCTTTCACGCCAACATGTCATACCTGACATTTTCACATTCCTAAGATAATTGTTTGCTAAGCTGTGCTCAAAGAGAGGCAATGAGCAAGGTATTGTAAGTTGAGTTATACTGTGAACCTCCTCATGTACATTGTCTTGTTGATCATTCTTTTAAGAGCAGCTTGTCAAACGATTTTTGACAGTTATTTCAGAAGTCTGAGTATGTCAGTAGCGATTTTACGACATTACGAGGCGTCACATTGACAAAAAATTGTATTGTATAACATAGCGTCTTTTGAATTGTCATAGACAAAAATAAACTTGATAATCTTAAAGAATCTTTTAGAATCATTTCATCTATTGTCCAGACAGGCCTTGAGAAACTGCACCTCTAGGAATTCCATCTACCCACGTATTTGGACGAATCTTCTACTTTTGTTTGGTACTGGCTATTAAAAACCATTATTAAAAGCCAGCGTGACACCTGTCAAGCTGTGTTGCCAGGTTGAATTATTTCCCGCCAATTGGGCTTTTGAAGTTTCAGCTTCGCGGGACAGGTGGACAAAAACCAGTGAGGCGGGTTTTGGGCTACAGTATTTCAAATTTCACTACTTTTGGGCATAAATTTAATTCGCTGGACCCTCCCCCCCCCAAAAAAAATGTGTTTTTATATCTGTGTCATCATTTACCTTCTTTGAAGTCTTGGACCACAATATAATTATAATTTGTCATGGATTGTGTGTTCTCCCTTCTTATTTCTCATTTGTGGGTACCCCCCCCCCAAATCTTCATCACCATTCCTTGAAAATAGAAGTATGTAGACAGTTTACTGTCTCAATAAAGATAATAAATACGCATAATTGTCACACTTTTTTGTGAGTAATCACTTTTGGCCTCAGAGCGGGAAGTTAACGAAAAAAACTACGAAACTTCGAATTCTGAATGATATCGTGTCACAGCGAAAGAAGCTACGCAGGCAGGGCGAATTTTGTTAGTTTTGAACAAAAATCAATAAAGAAGAAGGGTCTTTCAGTCAGAGAGAAATTAACGTAAGGTAATATAGATTAATCGTAACTTTACACAGAGCTGTTCATAGGGTTGATGGTGTCCGGGGAAAAATCGTTTACAACACTTCTAACGCGACACAAATATAAGCAAAAAAGCTGAATCAAAGTTAAAAATTTGATCAGAGTTGGTAATCCCTTAGCCATAGCGATCCCGTTCCTCAGCTGCGACGTCCAGGGATCCTGACCTCGCTGCCCCCTCCCCGGGAACGGCTCTAACTTTACGTATATATATACATATATATATATATATATATATATATATATATATATATATATATATATATATATATATATATATATATATGTAAAAATAAGTTGTCGGTGGATGTGTCTGTCAGGTAACGTCATGTTTGTGTGTTGACTGACGTCATGAAGTTAGTTGTCGTCATTTTTGTTATGACGGTGACGGCATTAAAGATATTTAAGACATGCGTTCACGTAGAAATCTATTAATGTTTAACTTTAAAATGACTGATGAACTTACAATGGCAACAGCCGAGGAAGATGCTCAAAGAGTCTATGCCAAAAAACTTGCTGCTGATAGAGAAAGTCAGAAAAGAAAGCGTGCCGAGGAATCAAAAGAACAGCAAGGAAACAGGCTTGAGGCTGATAGAGAAAGAAAGAACAGAAAGCGTGCCGAGGAACTACCAGAGCAACGCGAAAGCAGACTTGCTGCTAAAAGAGAAGGTGAAAAAAGAAGGCGTGCCGAGGAACTACCAGAGCAACATGAAACCAGACTTGCTGCTAAAAGAGAAAGTGAAAAAAGAAGGCGTGCTGAGGAATCACAAGAACAGCAAGAAATCAGGATTGCTGCTGATAGAGAAAGTAAGAAAAGAAAGCGTGCCGAGGAATCAGAGCAACCTGAAAGTTATCGCCTGGCATTCAGGTACAGCCCAGTCGATGATTATAGCTTGAGTAGATGTGTTCAAATCGGGACTATGTCTAAAATTTGTCCCTATTGCAAGGCCTTGAAATTCAATGGTGAAAAAATGGGAATGTGTTGCGCCTCAGGAAAAGTTAAACTTCCTCTATTGGCTGAACCACCAGAGCCATTGAAGACTTTCCTTGCTGGAACTACGTCAGAATCTAAGCGTTTTTGTCACAAATCAGAAAATATAACTCATGTTTCCAAATGACGTCGTTTGGAGCCCAAATCGAAAATCCAGATCAATTTATGTCTACTTTCAAAGTAAAAGGGCAAATTTATCATAGAGCAGGGTCCCTTCTACCATTCTCAGGCGAGAATCATAAATTTTTACAATTGTACTTCATCAGTGATAGAAATTTTGAATTGAATGCACGTTGCGAAATTTCTCCCAACGTTGAAAGGACAATCGTTTCCCAGTTGCAACATCTTTTCCACGAAAATAATAATTTAGTGCGTCTGTTCAAAACAGCCATCGATTTGATGCCTATTGATACGCATAAAATTGTTATTTCCGCTGACAAAACGCCTCCTGGCCAACATGTGCGTAGATACAATGCTCCAACTATCGACGAAGTGGCAATCGTTATGGTCGGTGATCAGTTTTCACCTCGAGATATTATTCTTCATAAGCGAAACGCTCAGTTGGTAAGAATTACTGAAACTCATCGATGCTACGATGCCCTACAATACCCTATCATTTTTTGGGATTGAGCCGACGGCTATCACTTTAATATTAAATTGATGAATCCAGCCACTAACAAAGAAATGAATAAGAAATGCAGTGCAATGCATTATTATTCCTATAGACTAATGATTCGGCAGGATGAAGAAAATTATATTTTAAAATGCCGTGAATTGTTTCACCAATTCGTCGTTGATATGTATGCTAAAATTGAATCAGAACGTTTGCTATATATCCGCCTGAATCAGACCAAGCTCCGCTCTGAACAATACATTCATTTGCGAGATGCAGTTATAAATGACGGTAATACCACAAACGTTGGAAGATTAACAATTTTACCTTCGTCATATGCTGGCAGTCCCCGTCATATGCATGAATATGCTCAAGATGCTATTGCGTATGTTCGTCTCTATGGTCGTCCAGATTTATTTATTACATTTACTTATAATCAATCTTGGGACGAGATACTGCAGCTTTTACTTCAAGGACAATCGGCGGTTCCTAGACATGACATTACGGCCCGTGTCTTCCGGCAAAAGCTGAAATCACTGATAAACTACATAGTAAAACTTGAAGTGTTTGGGTCAGTGCGATGCTGGATGTACTCAGTGGAATGGCAAAAACAAGGTTTGCCCACCAAAGCTTTGCAATGGCACGCGACTTGCCGTAAAAAAAAAAACAATGGAAAACCTAATAGAGGCCATAATCTTGACAGGGCCTTTTGAGGGTGAGGCTGTTCTTATTCCTCGCATTCCCATGATTCCAACGGATCTGCCTTTTCAATTTAAAAGATTGCAATTCCCAATTCGATTAGCATTTGCAATCACCATTAACATAGCTCAAGGACAATCATTAGAAAAATGTGGTATAGATCTTAATACTGATTGTTTTTCCCATGGACAATTGTACGTTGCATGTTCGAGGGTCTGTAAACCTGACAATCTATTTATATGCAGCGACAATTGGACAGTGAAGAATGTTGTATATTCGCAAGTTTTACGCAGTTAATTTGTATTGTATCTATCTATCTATCTATCTATATAAAAACGAGTTGTGTGTATGCATGTTTGTTTGTTTGTAAAAACAAACAACATGTTTGTATGTATGGCGTTTGTATATGACGTCATTATTAGTACATACGGCTTTGTATATGCACAGACAATGGGAAAGCCAAGAATGTTGTATATTCGCGATTTTTACGTAGTTTGAAACACATATATAAATCTATCTATATTCACAGGTGGGACACAGGGACACAACTACAATGGCGCGTAACTAATATGGCACGTAACGACTTACGCGCGCGGGGGGGCTTGGGGGGGCGCGAAGCGCCCCACCAACTAGGTGTTGGGGTGGCGCGAAGCGCCACCCCAACAGCTAGTATATATATATATATATATATATATATATATATATATATATATATATATATATATATATATATATATATATATATATATATATATATATATGTTTATATATATATATATATATATATATATATATATACTAGCTGTTGGGGTGGCGCTTCGCGCCACCCCAACACCTAGTTGGTGGGGGCGCTTCGCGCCCCCCCCCCAAGCCCCCCCGCGCGCGTAAGTCGTTACGCGCCATAATAGTTACGCGCCATTGTAGTTGTGTCCCTATTTCCCACCTGTGAATATAGATATATATATATATATATATATATATATATATATACTAGCTGTTGGGGTGGCGCTTCGCGCCACCCCAACACCTAGTTGGTGGGGGCGCTTCGCGCCCCCCCCAAGCCCCCCCGCGCGCGTAAGTCGTTACGCGCCATAATAGTTACGCGCCATTGTAGTTGTGTCCCTATGTCCCACCTGTGAATATAGATATATATATATATATATATATATGGTTTTAACTACGTAAAACTTGCGAATATACAACATTCTTTGCTGTCCCATTGTCTTTGCATATAAATAGATTGTCAGGTTATCCCCCTGTTTCCCCCGGTGTCCCCGTTGTAGTTGTGTCCCTGTGTCCCGGTCGTCATTTATATTCCCTGTGTCCCGGGTCCCGGTCATCATTTGTATCCCGGTGTCCCGGTCTGTATATACATTCGTTTTTTAGTTTTGTTTTTCTCCTTTATTTTTTTCCTTTTTTTTTCTTTTTTAGCTTATTTAGATTTTTAGATTTTTTAGTTTTTTTTATTAGTTTTTAGTTTTTATTTCTTTTTAGTTTTTTTGTCCCGGTCGTCATTTATATCCCCCTGTTTCCCCCGGTGTCCCCGTTGTAGTTGTGTCCCTGTGTCCCGGTCGTTATTTATTTTTTAGTTTTTTACCTTTTTTTAGTTTATTTAGTTTTTTAGCTTTTTTATTTTTTTATTAGTTTTTAGTTTTTTTGTAGTTTTTGCCTTTTTTTTAGTTTTTTTAGTTTTTTAGCTTTTTTATTAGTTTTTAGTTTTTTTTGTAGTTTTTGCCTTTTTTTAGTTTTTTTAGTTTTTTAGCTTTTTTATTTTTTTTATTAGTTTTTAGTTTTTTTTGTAGTTTTTGCCTTTTTTTTAGTTTTTTCAGTTTTGACGTCACCTGATCCAGTTTTTTCAGGTGACGTCACCTGATCCACGATCCACAGATCCACAGACAACTTATTTTTATATATATAGATAGTTTTTTTTTTTTACTTATGTCCTGGTCGTCATTTATACTCCCTGTGTCCCGGTGCTTTGTTGATTGCTAATCGAACATTCCTTTTGTCCTGGTCGCTTTCTCTTTGAGTGTCGTCATTTATTAGTTTTTTCCTTTTTTTTTAGTTTTTTATTGGTTTTTACCTTTATTTTAGCTTATTTTTCAGTTTTTTCCTTTTTTTTAGTTTTTTTTTATTTTTTATTTTTTTTAGTTTTTTACCTTTTTTAGTTTTTTTAGTTTTTTTAGTTTTTTAGCTTTTTTACTTTTTTTATTAGTTTTTAGTTTTTTTTTGTAGTTTTTGCCTTTTTTTAGTTTTTTCAGTTTTTTTTTTAGTTTTTTATTGGTTTTTACCTTTATAGTTTTTTTAGTTTTTTAGCTTTTTTATTTTTTTTATTAGTTTTTAGTTTTTTTTTGTAGTTTTTGCCTTTTTTTAGTTTTTTCAGTTTTGACGTCACCTAATCCAGTTTTTTCAGGTGACGTCACCTGACACATCCATCCACACATCCATCCACACATCCACAGACAGACAACTTATTTTTATATATATATATATACTAGCTGTTGGGGTGGCGCTTCGCGCCACCCCAACACCTAGTTGGTGGGGGCGCTTCGCGCCCCCCCCAAGCCCCCCCGCGCGCGTAAGTCGTTACGCGCCATAATAGTTACGCGCCATTGTAGTTGTGTCCCTATGTCCCACCTGTGAATATAGATATATATATATATATATGGTTTTAACTACGTAAAACTTGCGAATATACAACATTCTTTGCTGTCCCATTGTCTTTG
>NC_088878.1:8555047-8631187 GCF_032884065.1 Artemia franciscana | reverse complement strand
CAGATTCAACTCTACTTTCATCAATAGTTCATGTGGAAGACTCTAAAATCGACGAAGATCATTTACCAATCACGTGCCAACTATCTTGCTCCATGGCGACCTCTGTGCAACGTAACTCTCCCAAGTGGTTCTCAAAGTTAAATTGGGAAAATACCAATGTTCCACTTTATGTATTGACATTGTCCCAGTTATTATCATCTATTAAAGTGCCTTTCCACTTATTGCAAACATCTGTATCTACAACTTCAACGCGGATAGATATCAACTCGTATTATCAGCAAATAGTGTTCTGTCTAAAGTCTGCCGCTAAAACAGCTGTACCCTCCGAGTGCGTGCGAACGGCTACTCGCAATCCCTTTTGGAAAGTTGATCCTAAAGTGAAGATAGCTAAACAAAAAGCTAAGTTCTGGCTCCGTATGTGGATAGCCTGTAATCGTCCTTCTTCTGGTTCAGTACATCAAATAAAACAGAAAACCAAACGAGAGTACAAATATTCCCTGCGTAGAGCGAGACTGAATGCCTGGGATGGTCCTTGTGACAAGAAATCCTGGGATCGTGTTATAAACAGTGTTAAGTGTTCACCTCCAATTAATTCGTCTCTTCGGCTATGTGACTTCGTTTCTCATAATAAAAATATTTTGCTTTCGTTTAATATTAATCTCCAAAATCATTTTACAAAGCTTGTAAACTCAATCCTCCCAATTCGTATCAACCAATCTCAAGTGTTGTCGGTGGAATCTGGTGTTATACTCCAAGCTCTTATGCAAGTGAATAAGTCTGGGTCTCTCGATAGTGATGGTCTTTGCTTCAATTTTTTTGCCTATGATTGTCCTGAACTGCTGAAGCATTTGCAATTATTGTTTCAGATGTGTTTGGCACAGTCCGTTGTGCCAGATAGTTTTTTGTCCGGTTGTATATCTCCCATAGTCAAGAGGGCTAAGGACCCCAGTGCTTGCTCTAATTATCGTCCTATTACTGTGTCTTGTTTTGTTAGTAAGCTATTTGAATATGTACTGCTACCGGCCATTAACTCCAAGTGCAATTTTACACCCTTCCAGCTTGGTTTTAGAAAAGGTATGGGCTGTTTTCAAGCTCACCATATTGTGGGTCGGCTAATGAAACAAGCTGTTGCTCAAAAAAGTCCCCTGTATTGTTTGACTGTTGACATATCTAGTGCTTTTGATAATGTAATTCATTCAAATGCTTTGTCTTCTCTAGCAGCCTCGGGTGTTAACTTTTCTATTGTTTCCGTGCTTAAGTATTGGTATGCTAATTCTTCAGTTAGGGTGAAGTGGAATGGTACGGTAGGGGAGTATATTCCTGTTAAAAAAGGCGTTAGGCAAGGTGCCGTGTTGTCCCCGAGCATTTTTAAATGTGTTTTAGCTTCGTGTCTCCAACGTCTTCAACCGTCAATTTTTTACAATGATAATTTAGGCATTAGTCACGTTGCTTATGCTGATGATGTTCTGCTTCTTAGCCGGACAAAAAATAGTCTAATTACCAACTTCTACCGGCTTTCAGCCGCACTATCCACAGTAGGCCTTTCAGTTAATACCTCCAAATGTGAGTTTTTGTGTTTTGGGAGTCCTCCACCAGCATCACCTCTTTGCTTGGGCTCTTTAACTATACCATGTTCAGCAAGTATTAAATGGTTGGGTCTCTCTTTTTCCACGTCACTTTCGTCTACTTGCTCCGCTATTACGTCCAGCGTGCTGAAAAGTATGCGGGTTGGATACGAGAAAATTTCACCAAATCGTGGTCGGTATAACCGAAATGGACTATGCCGTCTTTATTCTAGTTTTTGTGCCCCTGCTGTTTTTTATCTTTCTGGTTTTGCTTTCCTCCTTCGCAAGAAGGATACAAAGAAAATACGCTCAGGATATTTTAAGTATTGCAAGTATTTGCTGCGTCTGCCTCGGTGGTATCGGAATCATACAGTCGTCTCTAAATTTGACATCGTTGATGCGCCCTCGCGACTGAAACATTTATCTAAAGATATATGTTTTAAAACTCGGCAAATGGTCGGTGTTTTTGACCCTCTATGGCCATTTTTTGATTGGAGGTAATTTATTTATGTTGTATGTCGTTATGCTGCTATGTTATTTATGTTGTTATGTTTTTTGTCTTGTTTTTTCTTTTTTTATGTGTTTACTCCACAGTTTAATGTACTTTGTGGGTTATAAATAAATTATTTTTATTATTGTATTTGCTTATATAATAAAATTTGATAAACTTCTCAGATTCAGTAAATTCGACTTATGTTTCCATAAAAGTAAATCGAGATTAAATGCATCAGAAATTAAACTGATTTTTTGGTAGAAAGTAACAATTGTTTAAAAAACGTTTTTGAGGAGAAACATCATATATAGTTTTGGAAAATTTTGGCAGCAGAGGAGACGATCCAAGAATGAAAAAAATGTCCTTTTAAAAGGCTGAAATAATATAGATTTGCATAAATTGTGGTATTCTTTCAATCAAAATAATAAGCAAAATAGCCAAAAAAAGCCCTCCATTTGAATCAACTTAAGACACTGTTCCCACAAAACACGCTTTTTGAAAAAAGTAAAGAGGTAAAAAAAGATAAAAATGAGCAGACATAAAAACAAGTAGTGGAACTAAAAAAGAACATAAATTACAATAAATAGCAGAGTCAAACTCAAAAGGAGCAGAAATTACCATAAAGAAGGCCTATACCCCCATGCCTTCTAAAGACCAGAACATACTTTGCACTTTAGTGAAAATAAAATACATTTTGAATATTTTCCCTTTTTTACTTTAATAAATAAAAAAATTAAAAGCTTAAAGAACAAATATCACTATACGTAAATTAAACTGACAACTCAGGGTAATTTTTTTTGTAAAATTTTCAAAAAGTATAAAAAATTCAAGAAATAAATCAAGAGTCAGTTCCCATAGGTATTGGGATATAATAAAACTACAAGAATTTATTTTCAAAAAAAAAATCATGAGAATCAAGGTATACCACCTTCATTCCATACTAAAAAAAATACTAACAAAATACTAAGATTTTTTTGCAGAAGTATAAACAGCATCCGCTAAAGGAATAAAAAAAGTTAAAGGAAATCCCCTCCCCAATATTCAGAAGAATTAGAGGATGGAGCATCGGGCCATAGTGTGTAAAAGGAGATTTGGAGGGCGATGGAGGAGCGTAGGTCAGGAGAAAGAGGGATCAGAGGGCCAGAGGCTCAATATTTTATCATGATTGGACATTAACCCTTATTAGTTACTACTGAAATTTTAAATGCATAATAATTTTTATTAATTGAATATTTATTTGTATATAAGTTTTAATACTATTATTAGAACTACCAGATGTGTTTATCTTGCAAGTTTGTCCTAAGAAACTGGGCTCATTTGCTAATATAAAACAGTTTAGAAAGAAACACTAGAAATGACTACAAGACCTGCAATTGGTATTGATTTAGGAACTACTTACTCCTGCGTTGGTGTGTTTCAACATGGTAAAGTTGAAATCATTGTCAATGACCAAGGTAATCGAACAACGCCTTCTTATGTGTCGTTTACAGACACTGAACGTCAGATTGGAGATGCTGCAAAAATCAAGGAACCATGAACCCTCTAAACACAGTCTTTGATACCAAAAGACTGATCGGTAGAAAGTTTGAAGATTCTTCGGTTCAATCCGATATAAAACACTGGCCATTCAAGGTAATCAATGTAGATGGCAAGCCGAGAATTCAAGTTCAACTCCAAGGCAAAACAGAAACATTCATGCCTGAGCAGATCTCTTCAATGATTCTTGGTAAGATGAAGGAAATCGCCGAGGGTTATATTGGAGAACCAGTGAGCGATGCTGTTGTCACTGTACCTGCCTATTTCAACGATGCCCAAAGATAAGCTATAAAGGATGCTGGTGTCATCGCAAACTTGAATATTCTTCGTATCATTAATGAGCCAACCGCTGCTGCAATTGCCTATGCCCTTGATAAGAAAAACGACTCTGAAAGAAATGTGCTCATTTTTGATCTTGGTGGTGTTACTTTTGACGTCAGCATTCTTGTAATCGAGGGGGGAATCTTCGAAGTAAAATCAACCGCTTGGAATACGCATTTGGGTGGAGAAGATTTTGATAACAGACTTGTATGCTACTTCGTGAAAGAGTTTATAAGAAAGCATAAAGTGGATCTTTCAACTAATTCAAGAGCACTTAACAGACTTAGGACCGCATGTGAAAGAGCGAAAAGAACCTTGTCTGTATCTACCCAAGCTAATGTTGAAATAGACTCTCTGCATGAAGGCATTGATTTTTATACCTCCATTACGCGTGCTCGATTTGAAGAACTCTTTGCCGATTTGTTTAGAAGTACAATGGAACCAGTTGAAAAATCTCTCAGGGATACTAAACTAGACAAAGGAAGTATCCATGAAATCGTTCTTGTTGGAGGCTCAACTCGTATTCCGCGTGTGCAAAAACTTTTACAATACTTTTTTAAGGGAAAACAATTCAATAAGTCAATCAATTCTAATGAAGCAGTAGCCTATGGTGCTGCTGTTCAGGCTGCCATTCTTAATGGTGACAAATCGAAAGTAATTCAGGATCTCCTTTTGTTGGACGTTGCACCACTTTCTCTTGGTATTGAAACAGCTGGGGGAGTGATGACTTCCTTGATAAAAAAGGAATACAGGCATTCCTACGAAGCAAACTCAGATTTTTACTACTTATTCGGACAATCAGCCTGGAGTTTTGATTAAAGTTTATGAAGGAGAACGAGTCACGACAGAAAATAATAATCTTCTCGGAGAATTTGAGCTCGCTGGAATTCCACCAGCCCCTCAAGGTGTACCTAAGATCGAAGTGTCATTTAATATTGATGCTAACGGAATTTTAAATGTTACCGCTGTTGAAAAAGCCATGGGTAAATCAAGTAAGATAACGATCACTAATGACAAAAATCGTTTATTTAGGGATGAAATCGAGCGAATGGTCAATGATGCTGAGCGTTATCGTGCGGAGGATGAGAAACAAAGGGATAAAATCTCTGCTAAGAATGCCCTTGAATCCTATTGTTTTAGTATGAAACAGACTATAGAAGGGGAAGATTTTAAAAACAAAATTAGTGAAGATGACCGCAACACAGTCATAGGTACTTGTACTGAGACTATTAAATGGCTGGATGAGAATCAGTTGGCTAAGAAAGAAGAATTTGAAGACAAGCAAAAAGCAATTGAAAATATTTGCCAGCCTATAATAACAAAACTTTATCAACGGGTTGGAAGTACGCCTGGAGAAATGCCTGATCGACCTCGAGAATCTGGTGGACCGACTATGGAAGAAGTTGGTTAAACCTCCCCCCAGAAAATTTCCACCTTTGCTGAAAAATTCCCACAGTAAAATTCTCCATAGCCATTTTTAGTCTGAAAAAACACTTGTATCATTATTTTACCTTTGGAAGTGTTCAAATCAAGTCAGGAATCCTCCCCTCCGTTATTTTTTTTTTTGTGGAAATCCCTGTCCCAATTTGAAGGTTCTCCCATGGAAAATTTGCTCATGTAAAATATATCCTGGGGAAATCCCCTCCCACAAAAAGTTCCCTAAAAAGTTATAATCCTGCTGAAAATTCTTTCCAGTGCATTTCCCCATCGAAGAAAAGATAACAAAATATAAAAAAAATCGCATAGAAATTGTGGCAAATTCTCCCGTTCAAAATTTCTCTGGAAAGTTCAACTCCCTGAATATTCCATCCCCATGGATAATTTGGAAAATTGTACTAGAATAGCGTCATAACAAAACACATAACTAAAGTCATCATGTCATTAAATTGTGTTTTTTACTTTTTAGATTGCTGAATAGAATTTTACAAGTTGTTTCGTCATCTCAAATGCAAACTATAGCTCTCGAATCAAAAAAGAACAACAGATCGGCAGTAAATTCTCAAGAGACAAGATTAGATATTTTAAAATAGCTATGTATAGTGAACTTTGTGAAACATTAAATATTCAAAAGAGTCAGTATCCAAAGGCTACTGAAATTTAAATGCCTAACAATTTTCACTTCATTAAGGTTTATTTATTATATTGAAGTGAGGAAGTAATATGATCCAGTGACTTGGTTCCCAAGGTGTCTATCACAGAGGGGAACTCAAACCCATTGAATTGAAAAATTAAGGTTTATTTGCAAACAATTTTTCATACTATTATGAGAATTAAAAGTTTGATTTGTCTTGCACGTTTGTCCTACGAAACTGGGCTCAAATGCTTTTATAAAACAATTTAGAAAGAAATATTAAAAATGACTACAATACATGCAATTTTTATTGATTTAGGAACTACTTACTCCTGCGTCGGTGTCTTTCAACATGGTAAAGTTGAAATCATGGCCAATGATCAAGGTGATCGAAAAATGCCATCGTATGTGTCATTTACAGATACTGAACGCCCGATTGAAGATTCTGTAGTTCAATTGGATATGAAATATTTGCCATTCAGGGTAGCAAGGTGGCAGGCCAAAAATTCAAGTTAAATTCCAAGGCAAGACGGAAGCATTTATGCCCAAGCAGATCTCTTCTTGATCCTTGGTCAGATGATGGAAACCGCCGAGGCTTACATTGGAGAATCAGTGAGTGACAGCGTTATCACTGTGCCTGCCTGTTTTAACGATGCCCAAAGACAAGCAACAAAGGATGCTGGTATCATCTCAAACTTGAATAAATATTCTGCATATCATTAACGAACCAACCGCCGCTGCAATTGCCCATGGCCTTGATTCGGAAAAAATGTGCTAATTTTCGATCTTAGTGGGAGTACGTTTGACGTGAGCAATCTTGTGATACGACTCTGAAAGAAATGTGCTCATTTTTTATTTTGGTGGTGGTACTTTTGACGTGAGTGCTCTTGCGATGGATGAAGGAGTCTTCGAAGTAAAATCATCTGCTGGGGATACACATTTAGGTGGAGAAGATCCTTGTTTTCAAATCAAGCCTGAAATCTTCCCCTCAGCGGAGAGTTTTTGTGGAAATCCCCTCTCCCATTTCTGCCATGGAAAATTTTCTTGTGAAGAATTTTTCCTGGGGGGATCCCCTCACAAGAAAAGTTCCCCAACACTGAAAATTTTGCTTCAGGCATCTCCTGAGGTAAAATTAGGTTACCAAAGAAAAAATAACACAAATAAAAAGAAATTCATATAGAAATTCTTGCAAATCCCCCGTATAAAATTTCTTTAGAAATTTCAACTCCCTGAAAATTCCATCCCAATGGAAAATTCTTACTCTGAAAAATCCTCTCCCCCCCCACTCCCCGAACAATGTTTGTATATATCCTAGAAAAAAAACTATTATATAAAAAAATTAGATTTTATAGCCTGAAAAAATATATTTAGGTAGTCACTAGTATGAAAAAAAAGTGTTTAGAGGAGTATTTTCCCAAACTTGGTCAAAACCCATCAGTGGGTCGCGTGTAAATATTAAGTTGTCCCTGACCTTAATAGGAAGTTCGCTCGTATGCAAGATTAAATAAAAACACATAATAAAATAAAAACATATCTTTTCTTCTGAAAGTAGGGGAAAACATCAAAACTTAAAATTAACAGAAGTTATTACTTAAATGAGGGGTGTTACCCTCTCCTCAATTTCTCTTTCTTTGCGCTATTTTTTTTTTTTTTAGAACATTTAGAAAAACTGATTATTCTAATTAAACGACCCTTGTGTTTCAGGAGTTGTTCTTAAAGAATTGGGGTCAAAAAGTCAAACTTTAGCGTAAAGAGCGAGGTATTGAGAAGGGGACAGTCCCCCTCATTTATGTAATAATTTCTTTTTATTTAAATTTTGATATTGCTCCTTACTTTCAGATGAAAAAACGTGTTTATTGTTTAATTTTTGATCATTTTTTAATAATACCAGGAAATCTGGCTCCCTCTTCGTGAAAAATTCCTTCTCCTTACGAAAAATTCCTCCAAGGAAAGTTATTCCCGCGTGAAATCCCCACCCTCCGACAGGAAAATTTCTCCCAAGCAATTCCATTCTAGCTGAAAATTTCTCCCAAAATTTTTTGTGGATGGTTACAAATAAAATATTTTTCCTAGCACACTTTTACTTGGAAAAAACTTACATTTGAAAAGATTGTTTTTAAAATCACGCCTGAAATCCCATCCTCCATGGAAAAGTTGTCCTACAAATACCTCACCTCCTAGGTGAAGTTTGTTCCCGTGGAAAACTCCCCCGTGGTAAATTTCTCCCAAGAAAAATCCCCCCTCCTACGAAAGAGTAACCTTAGACAAATAAATCCCAGTAAAAATTTTCCCCAAGAAAATTATTCCTAACATCTCTACATTTAAAAGTGAGTCGGCAAAGAAAAAGTAAGACTAATAAAAATAATTTCGTAAAAAATTATGACAAATTCCCCCAGTGTAAAATTTCCCCTGAAAAATTCATCCCCAGAAACTTTTCTTCCCATGGAAAATTCTCACTGTTGAAATTCTACTGAGTAGAAAATTCTCCCAACTCCACCAAAAAATGTATTCATACTTCCCAATAACAAATACTATACGTAAACAATAGGCAATTTACATAAATTAAAAACATTTGCCGGGGACTGCGGTGGAACATGTTATCTCAAAAGGAATAGTTATTGGATGTTTCACCTATGCTGAACAAAATGGCTATCTCAAAACTTTGTCCGACAACTTAGAGGAAAAGAGGGATAGGAGTGGGGCTAGTTGCCCTCTAGTTTCTTTGGTCACTCAAAGAGGGCACTAAAAATTTTAATTTTCCAATATTCTAGAACTGCTGGTTCAATGCGATCACACCTGAAAAAGAAAAAAAAATGCATTTTTGGTTTTCTTTCTGGCAAAAAATACGAAAATCCACATTTTTGCAGATGGGAGCTTGAAACATCTATAATTAGGTTTTCGCATATGCTGAATGTGGAAATCCTAGAAACGCTGAATCTGGCAATACTGATTCCTGGACATCGCCTTCCCAATGGAAAGTTTATTCCATGGAAATTTTTTTATGGCGAATCTCTCTTGGAGACACCCATTCTCACAAAAAGTTCTCCAGAAAGTTATAATCCTGCAGAGAATTTCCTCCAGGGCATATCTGCAGGTATAATTAAGTTATCAAAGTAAAATTAAGACAAATAAAAAAAAAATTGTATAGAAATTGTGGTAAATTCCCCCGTATAAAATTTTTCTGGAAAGATTTTTCTGGAAAGAATTCCATCTCCGTGGAGAATTCTTCCTCTAAAAAATCCTCCTCCCCTCCCCCCGAATAGTGCATGTGTATACCCTAAAAATTACTACATAAAACAATGAGATTTTCTATCCTTAAAAAATTATCTAGATAGAAATTATCTAGACTTATCTAGTAAGAAAAAAATTCTTTACAGCGAAATTTCCGAACTAGGGGTCCAAACGAAACCCATTAGCGGGTCTCGAGCAAATATTGAGTGGGCCCTAACCTTAATAGGTAATTCGCTCCTGTATATTCTGTAATTCTGTCAGATTTAAAGAGATCGAATACAATGTGCACCAATTTGCACAAATTTCTAGCCCAAAGTGAACAAATTCTTACTTACAAGTCCCTCTCTTGTGAAAGACATCAAGTTCACCGGAATCAAATAAATGGGTACAACAACTAGCAAAAGCTACAAACCCCTCATCACTGAATATGATTGTAGCCCAATCGCCGATTATTACTTACAAGTCCCCTACATGTCTTACCACTGGAACCAAATTGGTTTAACCATCAAATACATCGGAAACAAATAATAGGCACACCAACTAGCAAAAGCGGCAAACCCCTTATTTCCGAAGATGATTATGAGCTAACAGCCGTTTCTCGCCCAAAGTGAACTGATTCTTACTTATAAGTCCCTGTCCCGTCATAGTCATCAAGTTCACCGGAAACAAATAAATGGGTACACCAACTAGCATAGTTGCAAGCCCCTCATCGCTGAGGTTGACTGTAGCCTAACAGCAAATTATTACTTACCAGTCCCCTACAAGTCTTACCACTGGAACTAAATTGGTTTTACCATCAAATACACTGAAACAAATAATAGATACACTAACTAGCAAAAGATGCTAGCCCCTCATTGCCGAAGGTGATTATTACCTAACAGCCGACTGTTGCTCACAAGTCCTCTATTTGTCTCACAATTTCTATCGGCCTAGATTTCGTTTCAGTGTGTACCTTAGTACTGAAGTTGTCAACCCCTTGAAACTTTCAAACTGGTATACCTCATGAAGGAATTTTTGTACCAAAAAATGGATGGTAAATATTTTGATCAGCTCATCAAGAGCTATCGATTGCCATCGAAAAAAAAATTCTATCTGTCTTAGTTCAAGAGTTGATTATTTTTTTTTGGCGTAGGCCAATTTTCTAACGTCAACATTTAAAAGGGAGCAAAGGATAAGCCCTGGTTTGCAAAAAGAAAAGAAGGGATTTCAAAAGAAAACGTCTTCTCCAAGCGGTTATTAGCTTTTTTAAACCTTTGCTGTCAATAATTGCTGGAATTGTAAATAGTTTTCTCTAGAAAAATGGCTAAGCCGTATATATGGAATAATTTGGAGGACAATCTCAGTAAAATCATTAATGATGAGAATATTCCCGATTATAAAAACTAGTTTTGCTTCAAGATGCACTTTGACAAGTGGACAAACATAAACCATATTATGTGAGACCTGTCAAGGTAAGTATCATTTATAAAAAGGAAACGTCTGTTCAAGATTCTGCAACAACAACACAATCAAAGGAGTAAAAGTCAATATTGGTAAGTGTTGGAGACCTACTGCCACACTAATATCGTGAATAAAGTGAAAGAGTCCCTTCATATCTTAAAGAAAGTGAACGTGTTCAAGTTGATAGTAAAGGAGAACAAATTATAGCTGAAGGGAAAAGTTGTAATTTACTTGAATTAATATATTATATGATTAAATATCGTAAAAGACGTATATCGTATAACTTTTTAAGTAAATTAAACTTTCCGAAAGGTCTTATTACCAATTAGAAAATTCTAAAGAAATTAAAGGAACATAGTAGCCCAACAATAAAAGAAGAATCAGAAGATTTTAAATCAATCTTGGAAAATACTAGCTCATCTACCGCTTATACTGGTAAAAGTAGTAGAAACAATGATTTGATATCACTTGTGGTGGTGGCGAGACAAAAGCAAAGATGTATTGATATCAACACACCGCTAGCACCACCCGCTAGTATTCAAAAAGGAGAGTGGACATTACACTACGTGTTTTCGCTCAAAATGGTTGAAGTTTCAAAATGTGTTTATGAAATTATTGTTGAAGTGTGCAGTCTAATTTCCCCCTCCACACTTTCTAAGTAACTGGACTAAAAATGCATTAGCGAGAGAGTATCTACAAAATGAACTAAGTTACACTCTACATCAAAATCAGAGGGTTCATGGTAATCATTATCAAAAAACTAAGACTTTTTTCCATTGCCTATAATACAAGCAGATATTTTGACTCTAGGTGAGATTCAAAGGCGTCACAATACACCTTACAAATATAACACACTTGTAATCAGTGTCTTTTGTCGCTAAGCATGTTCTATTCTATTGTGGACAAAGAAAGCTGTTGAAGTTGATAAGGCTATAGAAAGTATTCTTGATCAAAATTATTATAGAAATATTTAAACGGATCGGGATAGTAAATTTGTCAGTCTGCAAGTAGATAAGGTTTTGTTGAAGTATGATACAATGCTTTATCATAGTCCTAGTCCTATAGAGGCTACATTGGCCGAACGACTGATAAGAACTATAAAATTTTTAATTTCAAGATATTGTAAATTGAAAAATACTGCTGTTTTTAATCAAGATTTAGATAAAATCATGCAAATTGATAATCAATGCCTCGATCGATTTTTGTCCAACATTATCCCTCAGGAAGTTCATCGAGGAGATCACGATACACTTGACCCTTTTCTTAAACAATATTTCAGTGAAAAGTTTGTGAACAAAAAATTCAAGGTTGGTAATACTGTTAAAATTAATAAAACTAGTAGTATTTTTAAAAGGGGAATTATTTCTGGTCCATGTAATTTTTGAAGTGTCGAAAATCCTAGACACTAAACCTGTAACATATCGTCTACGAGACACCAAAGAAGAAGGGATTCCTGGTAGATTTTATGACTTTGAACTTCAAACAGTTAATAATAATAGTAAAATCTATGAGATTGAAAAGATATTAAAGAGTCGTACACGCAAGGGCAAGAGACAGTTGCTTGTTCATTGGCTATAATAAAACTGGCTTTCATTGTTGGGTGGCAGTTGAAGAGATAAAAAATACCCAATTGTTTCTTTTTGACGTTCATATCCAATGTCTCTGATCTATCCTGCAATAATTTGAATAATACGAGTGATATTCAGAGAAAACTCTTTCCCACCATCAGATTCGATGGCGAGTATGAAGTTGCACTTGTCGATTGTATTCTCAAAAATACATGTGATGTATTGAGAGAAGATCTTACGTATGACATAAAAGCTACACCACTTGATTTGCCACTCGTTATTGAGAAACAGATGGAATTAGTGAAGTTGGGTGAATATCACTTCATCAGATTATTATACAAAGAATTTGGTAGCATGAATGATTTGCCTAGTGGTATCAATAGAAGAATTTCTGCTCGCAAGAATGGTGCCTTTCAACTTAACTATTCAATGGAACAGGTTAAGATATATATTAGTTATCCCATTAACAGTGGGAATATTATTCTCAACGATGATCTGAGAGATGTTCTTGGTTTTAAACAAAATAAACGAAATATAACTTCTTTATTGCTTCATTTATTGAAACACCAAGAATTGTTAATACCAACGTTCCCTACCTACGCGTTCTTGAATGAAAAGCCAGTCATGATCATATTTTTCATTACAATATAAGTATCTTCATTATATCCCTGTAAACACTTTCTATGCAGAACTCTGTCAGTTAGCATTAAGAACTGAATTAGACGATCCTTTAGCAATAAAAAAAGGTTTGGCCATGATTAAATGTCATTTTTGACCCGTACAATAGCATTTTTTCTGATATTGAAAGCTATGCTGCTACTCTTGGTCCAAACCAAACCCTTGGCTAAAAAATATTGTTCCAGCTGCCGCGGATTTTGTGTGATCTGGCAAGGATTTAAAAAAAGTATTTTGGAAAATCTCAGGCTCAGTGCAAGATCCCTTGGCGAGCGATTGAAATCTCGACAAAATGGAAAAGGTTTAAAAAGGTCGAAAAACATTGCATCAAAACGAAAGACATCACTCTTGTCAAAGAAGAAAAAGAAACCAAGGAAGAAGATTGTTAGATCAAAAACCTATTTCTTTTCCTAGACTGAAATGATATATCTACCGCACAGAGATTCCAGGAGCAATTGATGTTACTATAATTAAAGGAATAATTTTTAATGGAAACGTTTCGAAATATCTAAGGATGGTGTGTTTCATATGTCTGCAGTAATTAACATGTGTCAGAAAAAATCTATTACTAGAAATTGCTTACATTTTATGTGCACCTTCTTGTTAAGTAGTGCTTTAGATGGTAATATCAGATAATACTGTATTTTTTTCGTAGAAATTTTTTTAAATAATAGAGTCTTTTACTATATTGGAACTTAAATGCGCTAACAGAGGTGAAATAAAAGCAAGAGCATCCGTATGGCTAAAATATGGTACACCTTCATGTACGATCAAAATTCTATCTTTTCCTCTTCATTAAACAGAATTTTACACTTACATTAACGGTAATCCTGAACGACCATTTCAATGTATATTGGCTATAAGATGCTTAAATTGCATTATTTAAAGATATTGAAGTTTTATCCAGAAACGAAAAATCGTTTCTGTATATAAAACTTATATATAAGTTTTATTAATAGAAACAAATTTACAGGCATTATTAAAACACTTCATTCTTAGGACACTGAAATCAAAATTATGTGGGTAGGAAGGAGATATTTTCAAGTAGAAAGTTGTTCAATAGAAGACTATCAACATAAATGCTGAAAAACTAATAATAAGTATATCCAAACGATAACAATATAATACTGCATCAAAACCATTACTTTTAACCAATAAATCTAGATCCATTGAGAGGAGGGGGTTACTTATTAGAGGTAATTTCAAGGGGCAGAGGACGAGTGACCTAATTCTATTTTGGTCTTTTTTTGTTGGTATTATTTTCTGGCAATTCCTAGCCGGTCACACTCAATGGCTGACACGCGGTACCCTCTGGCAAGTATTATCCCACATATGGTATTTTTGGGAAATTTTCCCGCAAAAATATCTGTTTATACTAGAATCGGTCTTTGAAACTTAATGAAAATCCCCAATAGTGTTTCTTCTGAAGACTCTTCGGAAGTGAGGGCAGCGTGGCCCAATTTACCAGCCTGATCCTGCCCTCTGGTTCGCATTATCACATCTAATGGGTCTCCAATCTTTTTCTCGCAAAAATAAGTCTATAAACCAAAAATAAAAAAATTTTGAACAGCGGAAACCTAACATTTCATTTTTAGATTTCGATGTTCCATGGCAATTCAGAGCCTACGAAACTCAATGGATAACACACAGCATCCTTTGGCAAGCATTATCATGCATACAGGATTTTTGGGGGCATTTTTCTGCAAAAATATTCCCTTACACTAGAATTGGTCGTTTAAACTTAATGGTAAATCCCCAATAGCATTTCTTCTGATGACTCCTGGATATTGAGGCCAGCGTAGCACAATTCACCAGCCCTTGCCCTTTGGCGCATATTATCATATCAAAGGGGTTTACATCTTTTTTTCCCACAAAAAAAAACTTCATAAGTTAAAAATGACCATTTTTTTAATTTGAATATCGGAAACATTCTATTTCATTGTTAGATTGCGATATTCCATGGCAATTTCCAGCCTGTGATACTCTATATACGATACACGGCACTCTATGTTAAGTATTATTACATATATGGCATTTTTTGGATATTTTCCTGGTAATTCATCCTTTTACACTAGAATCGCTCGTTTAAACTTAATGAAAAAAAAACAATAACGTTTGTTTCTTATGACTCCTTACATTTGAGGCTGGCATGGCACAATGTACCAGCCCGTTGACATTCTCTGGTGCACATTATCATACCTAAGAATTGCCAACCTTTTTCCCACAATAAAATTATAAACTAAAAATAACTATTGTTTTTATTTGAATAGCGGAAACTTGCAATTTCATTGTTAGATTGCAATGTTGCATTACAATTACAAGCCTGTGGCACTTAATGGCTAACAAATGGCACTCTCTGTAGAGCATTATCATAAATATGGTATTTTTCGAGTATTTTCCTGCAAAAATATCCCTTTACACGAAAATTGATTATATATACGAAAGGTCGTATATATTTTGCGTCGTATATACGAAAGGCTCGGATCCTTTCGAAATATTTTGTTAATAACTTGCGAGATTAAATGATAATAACAAGCCAGATTTTGTTAAAAACTTTCATGATTTTTGTAATACCATGTATGGTTTTGCAACTGTCATAAAGGATTCTTATTAAACAAGTCCAGATTTTAATTATATATTATGAGATATTTCATAATATCAGATAAGATATGATATTATCATGCAAGATTTTGGTAATATTTGGCAAGATTTTGATAATCTTGATAATGACAGACATGATTTTATCACACTATACTAAATTTTGTAATAGCAGACACGATTTACATAATATCGTGTCAGATATGACGATATCAGACTCGTTTTGATATTATCAGAAAATAATTCTGTTAATATCAGGCAGAATTTTTATAATACCATGAATTATTTTTTCAATATCTTGCAAGATTTTGATAATACTATATAAACTTTTGATAAGAAATCACATTGGATTTTGATAATATAGCACGTGATATTTCATAATTTCAGGCATGATTTTGATAATATCAGACACGATTTTGTTTCTTGGTAATATTTTTGTAGTACCAGACACAATTTGGCTAGCATCAGTGTAGGTTTTGACAATGACTTGCAACATTTATTTTTAAGTAAAACTGGAAATGATTTTTATGATATCTCACAAGACCTAACCATGTTTTGGTAAAATCATGCTAGACTTTGATACTATGATGTAAGCTTTTGATAACATTTAACAAGATTTTGATGATCTTGATAATAACAGACATGATTTTGATAGCTCTATTTTTAAATTTGTTAATAGATAAGATGATTTTTATACGATCATATTAGATTTTGGTAGGGCAAACATGTTTTGATTGTATTTGCAAATATTTTGATGACGAAAATCTTGTAAGGTTTTGATACCATACAGAACTTTTGTTATATCAGTCGAGATTTTGATAATATAGTGTAAGATGTTTGATGATATCAGACAGGTTGCTTATAGTACCAGATATCATTTCGGTGATACTTCACAAGATTTTGATAATCTTGATAATAGCACATACGATTTCTTTGTACTACGTTAAATTTTGGCAGTAGCAGACATGACTTTGATAACACCATTTTAGGTTTTGACAATATCAGACACGTTTTGATAGTACCAAAAAATATTTTGTTAATACCAGGTAAGATTTTGAAAATACCATGCAAAATTGTGTTTTAAACATGCATGACTTTGATAATACCTCTTCCTGTTTTGATAAGGCAATAGAGAATTCCTGTTTTATCAGGCAGGATTTTGATAGTGCAGTGCAAGATGTTTTATAATATTAGACAAGAATTTTATAATACTAATCAAACTTTTGATATAGTCTGATAATGTTTTGATGGTAACAGACATGATTTTACTAGAACCGTTCAAGATTTTTATAATAAAATGCAATATTTAGGTAATTTCCGAAAGGATTCACATAGTACATCACAAGAATTTGATAACGTAGGACATGGTTTTGTAATATTTAACAAGATTGGTAATATCATTTAAGACTTAAATAATATTTGTAAGGTTTTCATAATATTTGACAGTAAACTAACTACTGTGGATGACCAGTCATAGATTACCATGGGGCAGCTGCATAAGATATCCTGCAACCGGTGGAACTCAAAGTGGAATTGGTAGAACCAGAACCGTTGAATCAGGAACCAAAATTGTGAGAACACAAACATGGACTCGAACCGGGGTCGGCGGCAGCAGGATTGTAACTGGAATTAATGTAAGCAGAGGGCCAATACAGGGGGAAGCGTAACTAGATACCACTTTATTAAATAAATATCTAAAAAAGTCTTAGAAATGACGAGGTTTACCATGGTGAACCGGAGGGCCAGTCATAGTGTGGCACAGTCACGTGAATTGATATGGCGTATCACGTTAAGGGTGGCTCACAAAAACATGAACCAATGAATTTAAAGCATAATTTTTAACAAGAAAATACCTGAAAATACCTTAGGAATGATAATATGTATCATAAAGATGGCAAAAACGGACCATAGTGTGGCAAGGTTGCGTAAATGTGCAAATAAATGTGGCATTTTCATTAAAGCCTCTCAGATATATTCGAATGGGAAAAAGGTTGAGAATGTCACATGATTATTATTATAGGTTGAGAATGTCACATGATTATTATTGCCATATGATTATTTTTTTTCTCGCTGTCTCATTGAAAATGACTAATAATGATGAAATTTTCTATACGTTTTTTGTTTTTTCTTTCATCTTGTTTGTTATATATTTTTTTTCTTTTGTTTTTTCTATAGTACATTTTCCCCCCATTTCACATGTTCTCCATGTTTTGTGTGTTAGTTTTAGTTCAAAAAAATGCAGTTCAAGTTTCTGGCATATATATTTTTTTAGAGTGAACCATGAGTGCCAGTCGGGAAATTGGTTCCATTTTCACCTGCATCGTGCCCTCGGAGTGCAAGTCCAGTTCCACACCTTACCCACACAATTTTTGGTAAGTTATGTTAATTAATTGTTCTCAGTCTGGCACAGGGATTCCGCCGGGATGATTTCTAACCTTAAAGCTCTTGAGAAAAGCCCCCTAGATTTATTGGAATTATTAAACAGTTCAGAAGAAAGTCTACCGAATAAATGTGATATTGGGATTAGTAATTTAGTTAATTGTAGATATAGTTTAACTCTGGGTAAGGTTTCAAAACGATCTGATTGTCTACGGACTCTACACCTTAACATCCAAGGCCTTTCGTCATCTCTGGATCAGCTAAAACTTATATGCGAAGATTCTTCACGTCCCGACATTTTAGGTATTTGCGAAACATTTGTTACAGAGCAAACGGATTTATTACTGGAACTACCTGGATACAACTGTGAAAAAATACATAGGAAAAAGTTGAGTAAAGGAGGATTGGCACTGTATGTCTCCAACGCAATTCCATACACGGTCCGACACGACCTTTCTAAGAACATTGAAGGATTTTCAGAATCACTTTTTGTTGAAATTAATCCTGGTAAATCTGGTACTTAGATCATTGCAGAGGTATATCGTTCCCCTAGTGGCTCTTTGGTGACTTTTCTGCAGATTCTTCGTGAAATCCTTGAAGCTATAAGGAACCAGTTAAGTGAAACGGTTGTCATGGGTGATTTCAATGTCAATCTCCTAGACTGCGAGGGTTCGTTTCCTGCAGACTTCTTATCCGATATGCTTGCATCTGGAATACTACCATCAGTCACTATACCCACAAGGGTTACTGAGAAATCAGCAACTCTGATTGATAATATTTTTTCGTCACTGACATTTCAGAATAGCTTCGTTATTTTTAGTGATATATCTGACCATTTCCCAGTTTTATCAGATCTTTTGTTGCCGGATATGCAGGCTCCACGGTTTAGCCCCTCAACATTGCCTTACTTCGTTACGGGAAAGAGCCTTGAAGCTTTAAAGACTAAACTGCAAGAATTTTCATGGGAATTTATAGATGAAATAGATGACTTGGACTCTAATTTTGACAAATTTAACTCTAAAGTAAAAGATTGTTTTATAGAATGCTGCACCAGAAGACCTTCTAATCAGCCTCGAAGAAAAAATCAACCTTTTAACCCTTGGATTACAGAAGGACTTCTGACAAGCTCCAGCCACAAACTCTATATATGGAAAAGATACAAAGGTTCTCCTACAGCTCGTCACCTACAAGAACTCAAACCTTATAAGAATTTATTCAAATCATTGATTCGCAGTGCAAAAAGCGCGTATTATGCGTCAAAGTTTCTGGAGTGCAAAACGGACATGAGAAAAACTTGGAAAGTCATAAATTATGTCATTAGACTATCATCTCATAGTCCTGACATTCCAACGAAGCTTGATGTCGACAGGTTACTGATCAAAGGCCCTTGTGAGATTAAGAACTCCCTTGCATCATATTTTGCTTCAGTTGGCGAAAAGACTGTCAAGGGACTTGGTGGAAGCGCGATTTCCATTACAGAAGATCAACATCTCAAGTTCATGGGACCCCCTTGCCTCAAATCTATTGTTATAGAGCTTGCAGTGGAATCAGAGGTGGCAAGACACATTCAAGATTTAAAAGGTGCATCATCATCTGGCCCAGACTACATATCAACTAAAGCTGTGCAAGCTATATTCCCTTCAATTCCGGGCCCTTTAACAAAGCTTATTAATATGTCGTTTGAAAAAGGAAAGTTTCCTAGGTCCCTAAAATCTGTAAGAGTGATAGCTCTATTTAAGGATGGGAACAGAAGTCACCCGTCAAATTACCGACCAATTTCCCTTCTTTCAGTGTTTTCAAAAATACTTGAAAAGCCGATACAAACAAGGCTCACAAGTTTTTTATAATCTAAGGAGTTTTTGCCCAATCATCAGTTCAGCTTTCGATCGAAACATACTACGGAGCAAGCGTGCACTACACTCATCAGTTTTCTTCATACCGCTTTAGATTCTGGAAAAATACCTGCCACTATTTTCCTTGATGTGCGGAAAGCTTTTGATAGCCTTACTCATAAGATCCTTCTTGATAAACTGTCTCATATAGGAATACGAGGTTCAGCCCTATCATGGTTCCATTCTTATTTACACGATAGAACAATTTCCATGGACCCTGACTTACTAAACTCCATTGGTGTAGACTATGGAGTACCACAAGGATCGATTCTTAGTCCTACTCTGTTTTTAATATACATTAACGATTTATTTAGAGCGGTAAAGAACGCGATTCCTTCTGCGTGTTCTACTCTATGTCACGAAAAAGAAAATACAGTGGCATCTTCTGATATTCTGCCATCCCCTCTTGAAGATTTAGTTGCCTTTGCTGACGACAGCAAAATCCTATGTGTTGAAGACACGGAACAAGCTTTGGAGGTTAAACTTCACAGGCTTATGGAGCGGTCTTACCACTGGTTTGATACTAACCGCCTTGCTTTAAATATCGCTAAATCACACTTTCTCATATTTTCTAGAATTGGCAAGGTATCCCCGTCCTTATCACCTATATCTACCTCGAAAGGACCTTTGTCTCGACCTAACGTAAGATACGTGCGTTTTCTTGGAATTTTGTTGGATGAGAATCTTACTTTTAGAAGCCACATCAAGATGGTCCAAGCAAAAATATCACGTCATCTTTGGATTATTCGGAAACTTAATCTCATTTTCCTGGATCTATTCTTCGGACCCTGTATTTTTCACTCATTCAGCCATATTTAACGTACAGCAACTCGATTTGGATGTCTACTTTCCAGTCTCTGTTCCATCCGATTAAAGTAATTCATCAAAAGGCTCGCCAGTTAATTAACGAATTTAATAAAGGACATCGAAAAGTGCTTTTGAATACTTATGTACTCTATGTCGTCTCTTGCTCTTCAATGATTTTCAAGTATCTTCATGGTGAACTGCCTCGCTGTTTCAGTTCTTTCTTTTCCGATTTAGTTAATTCAAGAAGCTATCATAATCTACGCAATAAAGACCACCTACTATTACCTCAAACTAAGACTGTCAGATCAGATTTTAGTCCCCCGAATAGCATGTAGTAAAGTATGGAACAGTCTCCCTGATAATGTCCGTAGTATTCATTCGTATGATGCCTTTAAAACCCAACAAAAATATTTTTGGTTGATAAATATAATGTGGAATAAATTTGACAGAATTTTTTTTTAATTGGTTTGAGTTAATATTGTCGTATGTTTAATAATATGATGAATAATGAGGGTAGAGCGACATCCCTAGATGCTAGGCTTGAGCACATGGAGCCTTGTAGGGGTAGAAAGTTATTGTTGTCTATTTATTTCGATGTTAATAAACTGAACTGAACTGAAAAAAAAATTTATCTATTAACGAAACTTAACATAGTGCTATCAAAATAATTTCTGCTATTATCAAGATCTTCAAAATCCTGTCATATATTATGAACACCTTATATGATATTATTAAAGTTTTGCATGATATTACCAAGTCATGTGAAATATTATAAAATATTGTATTGCATTATCAAAGTTATGTGAGATATTATAGCAATCCTTTCTAGCACTACCTAAATCTTTCAATTTATAATCTAAAATTAGAATCGCTATAGTAAAATCCTGTGTGGTACTATCAAAATATTATGAATTATTATCTAAATCTTGCTAGTATTATCAAAATTTTGTCTGATTTCTCAAATATCTGGCATTACCTTATCAAAATCTCTCCTGATATAACAAGAATCTCCTATTGCATTATCATTACCTGAAGGGGTTTTATCAAAACCATGCAAATGATAAACAAAATGTTGTATAGTATTATCAAAATCTTACCAGGCACAAACTAAATATTTTCTGGTACTATCATAATGTGTCTAATAGTGTCAAAATCTTAAACTTAAATCTTTACTGCTGTCATCTATTACAATCGTAGATGGCACCGTGTTTATTTTCCTTTTTCCTGTGACTGTTTTTATCATTTCTGCTAGAATATGATAACTGATATTCAGTCTTGTTTGAAAGTTCATACTGCAAACACCTTTTTTGGATATAATCATTAATACAGTAAGACAATTGTTATTCTCTGGCTGGTCATTCAAGGTGTTGGCATCTCGCTAAAGTCAACCGTGCAAAACCTGTTTTTTGCATAAGATTATTGTTGATAGCAAGGAATGATCTAAGGTGATTTTAACTAGATCGTAATTATTGATTTATTTAATGATGGCGAGCGTCAGCAAAAAGGATTTTGAGGACTTTAAAGTTAGCATTAATGCTAAGCTGATGAAACTTGATATAATTTTGGCAAACCAAAACGAATTGTCACTAAAGTTTGTGAGTTTGAAAGCTGATATTGAAGTCATAAAATCGGTTGGAATAGAACGTGGCAATAGGATTCGTGAACTCGAAAGTCAACTTAATGCTCATAAAGCTTCCTGCGAATTACTGTCGAAAGAACTATTGCTAATTGACTTAAAAAGCAGAAAAAAAACCTCATCATTCATGGTTTACGAAACGAAAAGGGTAACCAAATTCTGGAATCTAACGTGAAATCATGGATCAGTGATACTTTGGGAGTTTCTAGCCCTATTACAATTGACAATTTGTATAGACTGGGGTCTAAAAACAAGCAATAACATTACCACAAGGCGAGGCTCATCGAAAACTGAGACGTTAAAACCAGTTTTTCTTTCCCTTAGCAAAGACAAAGATGTTCAATTAATTATGCGTAATGTGGGGAAGCTTAAAGGGTCCGGAGCTCGCGTTGTGTCTGATCTTCCTCCCAAACTTAACGATATCAGGAACAGCCTCCTTGCTAAGGCTAAAGGTATGCGCGAAGCCGGAAAATGGGAGTCCTCCAGGATCAAACAAAAGGGAGCGGATCTATGGTTAGAAGTATGTCACCTGAACTCTGATAAGTGGATAAAATACGATGACCATCATGAGGCTTATTAGTTATTATTGAACTCCAGTGAAGATTATAATGATTATTTAAAATGTCTATTATTCCTTTTAAGTGATAACAGTTGAAAGTTCTTCTTTTTTCTTTTCTTTTTTTTGATGGGGTTTTGTCGAGATAAGTGATGATTTTTGCTGTAAGTATGGGTTATAATTTAATTTGTAGAGAAATATTTATGTGTATGTATTTATATAGGTATATATATATGTGTGTATGTATATATATATATATATATATATATATTTGTTTCTTTTTTTTCTGGTCGTCATCATGGGTTTTTTAAAATTTAAATACGATCTAGCCGTAATAATCATGGTCCTTTTTTTCGTCTTTTGTTATCTTCTCTTTCTTTGTCTAGTGTTAGTAGGTCTAGTGAAAAAAATCAGGTTTCGAGGTCTTGTTTGTTCTCTGCCACTTTTTTACCCGATTTGCCCGATTAGTGGTGCGATGCCATTTCCATTTTTCCGTCGTGCCTGCCTGGGACATAAGGTAAAGATGAAATTTATATATAACACGTGAGTAGTGGGGAGTCTGGAGGAAGATTGGGGAGCTGCCTCGGTGATAAGCTTTATCTAAAAAATATTTATTATGATTTTTCTCCTTTTGCTAAAGGTGTTTATGATGGTCATTTAGCTAGCCTTCCTGCTACTGATTTTTTATTTGAAGGGGATCTAGGAACACCTGTAATTGATGGGAATTTAAGATCAGCACTTTTTAACTGCAGAGGTTTGGCTAGTAGCCACAAGTTTGTTTCGCAGTTACTTTGTAACCACAGGGTAAGTATCTTAGGCCTATGTGAAACGTTCTTAAGTAATGAAAATGCAGAATTCATGAATTGTGATGGATTTAAATTTATATATAATAATAGGGAAAATAGACAGGGTGGCGGAGTTGGACTTTTTCTTCGGGATGATATTCCATTTGTTGTGAAGAAGCAACTATCTAAGCATGACCAAGAGATGACTTTTGAGAGCCTTTGCATTGAGTGTGTGATTGATAATAGGAAAGTTCTTGTCTGTGTTGTTTATCGATCACCATCGGCTTCGTTACAAGATTTTTTGCGAATTTATGAATGCTTCATTGAAGATGTGACTAATTTGAATTCTGAGCAAGTTCTGGTAATGGGTGATTTTAATATTAATTTATTGTTAGCTCAGACAAATAGACCGGGAATTTCTAATCATTTGCATGAAAAATCGCTTGAGTTTCTATGCATGAACCTATCAAAATCACTTTTACCATCATGCAGGTCCGCGACCCGGGTTACGAAAGATACGGCTACTCTCATTGATAATATTTTTTCTACTATCCCCGTTACTCTTTCGTATATTATACTTACAGATGTTTCTGACCATTGTGTTGTAGTTGCCGATGTTGGAATTAATCACAGACCAAAATTTTCGGAATTTAAACAAACTCGAAAAATTGATAAAGAAGGAATGGATAAATTGTGGAACCTTTTGTATTTAAATGAATGGACTGCAATTCTAGAATGTGAATGCCCTGAGATTTTTACGGCTCTGTTTTTAAAATATTTCCGTGAGTGCTTGGATGAAGCATGTCCATTGAGGCGCATTAAAATAAAAAAATATACACTCCCTAATAAACCATGGATCTCACGCGGGCTTCTACACTCTATTTCAATAAAAAATAAGCTACTTAAAATATCTATGTCATTCCCATCTACTAAAAATAAAGAAGAGTTTAAAAAGTATAAAAATGTCCTGACACAGTTAATTCGGAAAGCAGAAGCTAGATATTTTGAAAAATCTTTTGTAGAAGCTCATGGGGATAAAAAACACACTTGGAGACTTATTAACTCTCTGTTGGGAAGGTCTCAGAAATCTTCATTTCTGAATGAAATGTTACGTGGTGATGGTACTTTTTCTTTCGATGAGCAGGAAATAGTGAACTTGCTCAATGCTCATTTTGTAAGCATCGTTGAAAAAACGGCTATTGCATCTCATGTTTCTCCAAATAATAATAATAATGATTTATTTTAAGATCACATGCCCCCTCCCTCTGATAAAAGCATGTTCCTTTCCCCGGTCACTGAAATTGAACTAAAACAAATCATATCTAAAATGAAGAACGGTTCATCTGAAGCCCTTGATGGATCTTCAACTAATTTGGTCAAAGAAATATTCCCAGTTATATCACCGGTGTTATGCCACATTATTAATCTTATATTTGTAACTGGTGTCTATCCTTCAACATTTAAATCAGCAAGAATTGTGGCCCTACATAAAGGTGATGACCCGAGGCTTCCTGCTAATTATCTTCCTATGTCGATACTCTCTGTTTTTTCGAAGGTTGTAGAGTGTATAACAGAATTTATTCTTTTTTTGAGAATTTAATTGCATTTCTAAACTTCAGTTTGGATTTAGAAAAGAGCACTGCACTGATCATCCTATGACTATTATTGTCCAACATATTAGTGATTGTCTTGACCGTGACGAAACGCCTGCAACTATATTTCTAGACATACAGAAAGCTTTTGATTCCATTTCTCATCAAATTCTTTTGTATAAGCTTTCGAATGCTGGTATTCGTGGTAATTGCCTTAGGTTACTTGAGCCGTATCTTCATGGGAGGCAGCAGATACATATATATAATGATTTTAGATCTGATTCTTTACAGCAGTCAGATAAGGTTGGTGTTCCCCAGCGATCCGTATTAGGACCTCTGCTTTTCCTAGTTTACATTAATGATTTGTGCTCAGCTACTGGAGTTTCTTCTATAGACACTCAGTTTGCTGAAGACACTGCAGCAACCGTTTCTGGTAAATCTCGTGAAGAGCTAGTGGTCAATTTTACATCCACATATAATAGATTGTCTACTTGGATCTCTGATAATAGACTACTTCTGAACAGAAAGAAGACGAAGTTTATTATTTACAGCAGAACGGGTCACAAGTTTCCAGATAAAGAATCAGTTTCTCTCTCTGCGAATGAACCTGAATCTGTTATTGAAAGGGTTGTATCAATAAGATATTTGGGAGTTGTGTTTGATGAGAATTTGTCATGGAAAGAGCAAATTAATCAGGTTAGAGCAAAGTCTGCCCGTGGAGTTGGTATAATGTGCAGACTGAAAAACCTTCTTCCATATTGCGCTCTTAAATCCCTTCACTTTTCCCTTGTGCAATCCCATTTTGATTATGCATCTATTATTTTTTTGAACACTTTTAAAAGTAATGTTACCCCTTTACAGATTATCCAAAATAAAGCAGTTCGTATCCTTAAACCTTTTCTGCCATCGCCATCAAACTTCCCCTTAAAATCCATAACAGAGACCCTTTTTTCACTTCATAATATTCTTCCTGTTCGGCAAAGTATCCAATTTTTAAGTGTTATGTTTAAGATTAAGCTTGAACGAGAAAAGCTCCCCAGATATTTTGCATCGATGGGTCTTATTTCTTCTCCTTCATCTTCACAAGTTGAAACCCGTGGTAAATGTAATATGCTGACTCCTAAGGTAGTTACAGAGAGGTCGCGTTTTTGCCTGAGGTATTTGATTCCTCTACATTGGGAAAGATTGAAAAATGGGATTGATTTTAATGTAAGCATAGATGCTATAAGACGGAAGTTGAAAAGAGTGCTGATTGAAATTTATAAATCTAAATAATTTTTTTCTTTTATGTTTGTTATTTTTTTATGTTAATGGGTTGGTCTCTGGGGTTCGCCCATGAGGCCTCCAGATGTCTTATGACTCACTTGGTTTTAAGTTGTGAATTTAATTGTGTCTCAAAATGGTGTGCAGAGGATGGAAATGGTATCGTACGGCACGGGATTTGTTTTTTTGTTGTTTTTTGTTTTTTATTTATTTCTGCCAAGATTGGTTAGAGAACTATTTATTTTTAATTTTTGTGCAGATTTAGTGTTGCTTAAAGGTTGCTCAATTGCATTCGAACTCTCAGCCTTGAGTTACCTAATATTTTTTATATATTGGTTATATTAAAAGAACCTTGAACCTTGATCTCAGGTTAGATTCACTTGAGCTCATTAAGTATGGGTGCACGCTTTACTAAAAAATTACTTTACGCCTTAGGACTCTATTACTTAATAATTTCCTATGAATAACCCACAATATTATCTGAAAATACCCTCTAAAGCATTACTTAACAAGCAGGTGTATCAATATCAATATTTATTCAAACAAATTAAAAAATAAACAAAAACTATATTATGCCCCAACAGAGAGCAGAGCTCGTAAAGCTGGGGCAGTACAAATGCATAGAAAAAAAACACAACGTCTTATCATACTAATAATCCCCCCTCCCAAAAAAAAGCAAAAAACATGCAAGGTAGGAGATAACAGAGGAGGCCACCCCAGCGCGAGAAAACCACAACAAAATACATACTAAAATCTATTATTAATCAATCCCGACATCCAGGCAAAGACTTATTTTTGAAATATGTTTTTCCAAAGAAAATCGACTCATGAAACTTCGGGACATTTCTACTAAGTTAAGTTTATTTACAATATGAGGAATCTGGTATCTGATTGAGAATCTAGCACTTTCTGATTTGATTGGCGGAAGGCGATACTTCTTGGAGCGGATGCAGTGGGCAGGAGAAGTGGGAGTCTCAATTATACCCAAATTATGGAAATAATTTGTTGAGGATTGGATATCATAATACCACATTGCTGTATGCACGTCCTGTAGTTGTTTGAGATTAAGTATATTGAGAAAAATATATAAAGTTTGGGTTTCCGACAGATTTTAAAGCCTCAATGGGCGATGAACAAAAGTACACAGAATTCTAAATGCCTTATTTTGAGTTATCTGAAGAGGTTGTAGATGGACCATATAGGTATGCAGTGTACATCAAATGTAAGCATTTTCCAGTAATCAATTTAGTCTCCCACATGTCAGTTATTGCAGACATATGAAACACGTCATCGATAGATTTTTCGAAACTTTTCTTTTAGAAAGTATTTCGTGAATAATAGTAGTATCAATTGCTTCTTGGTCCAGCTGTCTAGCGGACAGCTTCATTGGGTGGAAATCTCTTTAGATTCCTAAAGGGGACAGAAATCTGTAGATCGTAAGGGTGCCCTGAGAAAAAATGTCTTAAATGAAAATGAAATCTCAAAAAAGCCTTGAAAAAAGTTATTCGGAAGAAAAGAAGTCTCTTAAAGTATTGTATAACATCCCATGTGTGCGCTTTCATTACGTAACAGTCACTTGTTCTCCGCCATTTAATAACACCCACATTTGCTCTGCCATTATGTTGCGCCGTCATTTCGTAACACCCATATGTGTGTCGTGCTAAGTTGTAAGCTAAAGATCACCACAGCCACCGGAAGAAATAAGTCATGCGAGATTACGTCATTCCCAATAAATAAACCGTTAGAAAACCAGCCTGCAACTATGATTCTGTAAGTCACGCAAGATTGCGTCCCCGTCACAATAAGTAAACATTCCCTATTACGCCAGCTCCCCAGCTTGATGAATGGACACTGAGATCTAACATGTCATGCAGGATTACGTTATTCTCGCTTGCAAGCGAGGGTTCCCCAGGTGACTGGTCTGCCCTTCCCTCTAAAAAGTCACACAACAATGTGTCATCCTTAACATAACCAAACAATCCCCTAAAACGTAACAATCAAGTGAAATATATTACGCGACAGACAGGTGCACTTTATAAATAACACCTGCTGGCTGATGCCAGAATGGTGGGATTTGGGCCTTGTCAGAATGGTGGGATATGGGCCCTATCGTGGAATGGTGGAATATGTGTGTTGTGGAATGGTGAGATATGTGTTTCGTCGGATAGGTGGGATATGTGTGTCGTGGAATGCCCTGTTACGTAACATACAGGTGTACTATACGTTTACAGGCGTACTATAGTATTCCGTAAGACCCAGGTGCACGTACAAACGTTTTAGGAACTATTAGTTCCAATAGTATACCCCTTATGGGTACCTTTAAAAGCCTTACAGCATCACTAGTCAAAGGTAGGTAAAGTTCTTGACTATTTCAGGATCTTGGCAATATACATCTTTATTTTTCATGGTGCTGCATGGTACTGCAATACTGTTTCTAAGAGCTTATTTTTCATGGTGCTGCATGGTACTGCAATACTGTTTCTGAGAGACTTATTGTCAATTTTCTTAGGTACACCAGCCAATTGAAGGACAGATTAAGATCAAAAATGACGAAGGCAATGTATGCCTTCCTTTTATATTCTAGAGTTTTCACTATAAGCTGTCTAATTTCATTGATTTGCCCAGTAGTGGACCTAACTGGTATGAGCCCAGCTTGCTGTTGGTGACAAATGGGACGGAGTTAATTTGTTGCCCCCTTGAGGAGCAGTATCGCGAATAGTTTGTCGGGTACCGAGAGCAAAGTTATGCCAATATAGTTGATAAATTCTACTTTATTTCCTTTCTTTTTGTAGACTGGCACAAGTAAGCCTGTCTTCCAGTCTTATGGGATCATTTCAGAACGCCACACAGAATCAAACAGTACTTGTAGGCAGAGAGTCATGAAGGTATTGCCATTTTTGAGGAGTTCTGATGTCAGGCCGAAAAATCTCGGGTATTTGTTGTTCTTCATCTTTCGTACTGCAGCCTTCAGTTTTTCTTGCATGGTATTATTATAAACTTACCTGAAACTAGCAAAATATTTGTTGGTACTATCAAAACGTGTCTGATATTGTCAAAATCTAAAATGGTGTCATCAAAATCGTGTCTGATATTACCAAAATCTAACGTAGCACAATGAAATCGTATCTGCTATTATCAAGATTATCAAAATCTTACTAATTGTTGCCGAAATGACGTGTGGCACTATAAACAACCTGTTTTATATTTTCAAACATCTTATACAACTTTATCAAAATCTCGACTAATATAATGAAAATTCTCTATGGTATTTTCAAAACCTTAAATGATATGATCAAAATACTGCAAGTTATTAACAAAATCTTGCATGGCTGTACCAATATTTTAAATAACGTCAACAAAATATTTGCTGCTATAATCTAAACATGTGTGTCCTAGCAAAATCTAATAAGGTCCTGTCAAAATCGTATTACCTATTAACAAAGTTTAACATAGAACTATCAAAATTATGTCTGCTATAATCAAGATTATCAAAATCTTGTTAAATATTATTAAAGGCTTACATGATAGTATCAAAGTCTTGTATGATATATCCAAATCATTTTTAAAAATGACAAAATCTCGTCTTCCGTTTTCAAAGTCTTGTGAGATACTATGATAATCCTTTGAAGTATTACCTAAATCTTTCAAGTTGTTATCTAAATCTAGAATGATGCTAGTAAAATCGTGTCTGGTACTATAAAAATATTATCAAACATTACCAAAAGCTCATTTGGTACTATCAAAATCAATCTGATATTATCAAATAAATTGCACTACACTATCAAAATCTAAACTGATAAAGAAGGTATCCTCTATCTTATTATAAAAACCTGCAGTGGTATAATCAAAATTATGCAAGTTATTAATAGAATTTTGCATGGTATTATCAAAATCTTACGTGACACTAACTAAACATTTTCTGTTACTATCAAGAGGTGTCTGGTATTGTCAAAATCTGAAAAGACGTCATCAAAATCATCTCTGCTATTATCAAAATTTAACATAGTACAATGAAATCACATATTCTATTATTGAAATTATCAAAATCTTTGCCAAGTATTACCAAACTGATATGTGATACTTTAAACAGCCTGTCTGATATTATCAAACATCTTGCACTACATTACCGAAATCTAAACGGATATAATGAAAATTCTCTATGGTATAATCAAAACTTCGCATTATATTAACAAACTGTAGCAAATTGTTAAAACAAATCTTGCTAGGTATTATTGAATTCTCAAATGGTATTAAAAAAATATTTGCAGCTACAATCGAAACCTGTCTGCCAATACCAAAAATCTAATATGGTGCTATCAAAATCATACTACCTATTAACAAAGTTTAGCTATCTTAATCATTTCTGCTGTTATCAAGATCATAAAACTCTTGTCAAATATTATCAAAACATTTTATGAAATTATCAAAGTCTTGCATTATATAACCACATCATGTTTAAACATCGCAAAATCTTGTCTTGCATCTTCTAAGTCTTTTGAGGTATTATGAAAATCATTTCCGGTATTACCTAAAACTTAAATTTTGCAAGTCAGTATCAAAATCTAGAATGATGCTAGCCAAATTGTTTCAGGTACCACAAAGATATTATCAAGTATTACGAAACTCTTGTCAGATATTATCAAAATCATGCCAGAAATTATAAAGTATCTTGTGCTACATTATCAAAACCCAATATGATATAATGAGAATCCTCTATGATATTATCAAAACTTTACGTATTATTATCGAAATCTTGCAAGTTATTAGCAAAATCATGCATGGTATTATGAAAATTATACCTGATATTAACAAAAATATTTTCTGGTAATATCAAAATGTGTCTGATATCGTCAAATCTGACATGACATTATCTAAATTATGTCTGCTATTACCAAATTTAGCATAGTGCGATAAAATTGTGTCTGTCATCATCAAAGTTATCAAAATCTTGCCAAGTATTACCAAATACTTGAATGATAACACCAAATATTGTCTGATATTATGAAACATCGGGCACTGCATTATCGAAATTTCGACTGGTTTAACGAGAAGCCTTATTTCAGTTTCAAAACCATATATGGTATTACCAAAATCATGCAAGTTATTAACAAAATCTTCCATGGTATTATCATTTAATCTTGCAAGTTATTAACAAAATATTTTCAGCTATAATAAAAACGTGTCTGCTATTACCAAATTCTAATATGGTCCTATCAAAATCATGTTACCTATTAACAAAACTTAACATAGTATTATCAAAATTACATCTAATATTATTGAGATTATTCCCATCGTGTCAAATATTATCAAATACTCACAAGTTATTAACAGAGTCTTGGATGATAATACCAAATCCTGTTAAATGTTACAAAATATTGTCTGGCATTATCAAAGAAATGTGAAATATTATGACAACCCTTTCTAGATGTAACTAAATCTCTCAAGTTATTATTAGAAATTAGAATGAGTACAGCAAAATTTTGTCGGGTACTATGAAAATATTATCAAAATCTTACATAGTATTATTAAAATCTTTTCCGATTTTATCAAACATCTTGCACTATATCATCAAAATCTCACCTGATATAAGAAGAATCTCCTATTGTATTATCAAAACTTGAAGTAGTATTACCAAAATAATGCAAATTATTAACGAAATATTGCATGGTATTATCAAAATCTTACCAGATATAACCGGTGCATTTTCTGGTACAATCGAAACTAGTCTAAGATTGTCAAAAATTTAACACTCACGCCCCTATTGCTGTCATCTATTAATTTACAGTCATGGATGGTACCGTTTTTATTTGCCTACCCAAATGCTAAATTTTTTCACAAAAGCTATAAATGGCACCATAGCTGATTTTATTACTTACGCTAAAGTTTGTTAACTGATTTTGAGTTAAGTTCGTTTGGGCTCAGTCAGCGTGCACGCATGCTTTACTAAAAAATTACTTTACGACTTACGACTCTTAATAAGAAATGTCTTATGAACAACCCACAATATTATCTGATAATACTTTCTAAGGCATTACTTAATAAGCAAGTGGACAGTAAATATAAGCAGTTTCAAATAATTAATTTTTTTCCCAAGTTTCAATTATTCCAGGCATATGAAACACGCCATCCATAGATATTTCGGAATCTTTTCATTAGAGTAATATCTTAATTATAGAAATGTTAATTGCTCCTTGGTCCAGCTGTCTAGCGCACAGCTCTATTGTCTGGAAATCTCTTTCGATTTCTATAAGGAACAAAAAGCTTAGGATTATAAGGGCACCCTGATACAAAATGCCTTTGAAAAATCTCGAAAAAAGATCCTTGAAAGAAAAAAAATCCTTGAAAGAAACAAGAGATCCTGAAGAAAAAAGCCTCTCAAAGTATTATGTAACATCCGTAATTTATCTTAATTCACCCCTCTCCACTGCCACTCAAACTGGAACTGGGGTTATCAAAGCTTACAACACTAGGAGCTAGTTGCCTGGGGGACTAGTTGTTTTGCTCAAAATGTTGGTAACTAATGGTGCTACTATTTCTAACAGTTAACTGTGGCACCAAGCCGCCTGATGCTACATCCAGCTATGTGTGATATTCCTCTACTCCAATCAACTCAAAGCTTTACTCTTTAGACCCTGTTTTCAAGTTCCAATTTCCTTTAAATCACTCCTTTGGACCTCTTCCAATTCCATTTGGAGAATACTTTTCGTTTGCCCACAGATGGATGACTACAAAGTACTCTTATTGTCAATCTGTCATCTTTGGTCCGTAAAATGTGTCCTGGCCTTCTCAATCTTCTTTTCATTACATACCTAAAAAGTGGAATGGGATCATATTCCCATTCGTACAGCTTGTTGTTTGACTTACGATCAGTTAAGTGGTTACCTAAAACTAATTTTGACAATTCCTATGAAAAACATTTAAAAAATATTCATTAGAGTTTTGGTCCGCCCACGTTTCAAGATCATGTTTTACCACAGTCAGTACCGCAGCTTCAAGTGTTTTAGTCTTGGTTCGCAGACTGATCATCCTATTCTTCCAAACCTTTTCAACTTTGAATAACACCTGGTACTCTGGCTACTCTACTGGTATATCTTCATTGTATTCACCATTTTTACTAATAATGCCACACAGGTAAGTGAAGCTACTCACTTGAATGACTTTGTCGCTACTGAGGGTGTGTTCCAGGGACTTACTGTAGTAACCGAATGGTTACTATTTCCGTTCCTAGCGGGAAAATGGTTACTGCCCAACCCACTGGGAACGAGAATAGTTACTGCCGGCAGTAACCGCAGTAAGTGATTTTCTTACCGTGCTCAAAAGAATGGTTAGCGCAGTAAGTACCTAATTCACCTTCTTCAACAAAAATCTCATTCAACAAAAAATAAACATGGACAAGAATGAAGTAATGGAATATGAAGTTATTTGCTTGGAAGAAGGTGGGACAGTGATTTTGCAAAAGAAAGAGGGATCTGAGCCAGGTTAGTAAATCACCATATTTTGGGATCAACATTAAAGGACACCCTGAGTAGTCGGCTATCTATTAGCAAGTAGGTTAAATCAATGAAAAACGTATTATTTAATTTAAAGATTTCCATGTTTTCTGGCATATCCAGGCATAATTATTACCTTAAATTGCCATTTGGAATCATTCTAAGGATTGACTTCTTCCAGGTAACATTGAGGCTCCATTAAATTGCCACATGGTAGCATTTTAAGCATTAACTCCTTTTAGGCTCTGTAAACAGGCCTAGGTGAAGTATTACAGATAAGTTGAGGATTTATGGGCTGCCAAATCATTATTCTGAGACTGTCTTTAATCCTATTAAAGAAGTAGGCTAGGATAGACTATTCAGAGTCTATTCCAAAGGATGGTAATTTTATCCAGTAAAATTCTAGTTGATTGACTTCTTGCTATCACTGAAATGGGTTAGGTTAGGAAAATGAAACTTTCAGGGATGGGTCTACAGGCTAAAGTATGTCCTGGGAAGGTATTTCAAAGTACACATCTCTACTCATTCTTGCTCTAGAGGGCCTTGATCTTTGATGACCTTCAAAAATATTTATAGCTGAAGTTACATGTTTCCCATTGATTCTGCCAATCTATCCCTCAACCTTTAACCCCCTGTTAATTGAAGCAACTGTAAACAAAGCAAGAATGGGGGAAAAGGTAACAGGTGACAGAATACATTGGAACTACATAATTTTGGCTATATATGAGCAAATTAGGCAGGTTGGAGGTAAATTATAGTATAGAGATGCATGTTTTTCCCTTTGGTATGTTGGCTAAGTAGAAGGTCACTTGTACCTGATGCTGTCCGTGTTGTTTTTAGTTGGATGGGAAACATCCAAAGAAAGTTTTCTTTGAAAAGGAAAGGTGAGAATGCCCAAAAGTGAGATTGAATTTGTCAAAGCTTGGAGGTTTGCCCCTTCAGTCTGTTTAAAGGAAAATGGATTCATAATTGAAGCTTTGTTCATTTCAATCTTAAGGGTGACCTATATTTGTGACAATTCATTAAATGGTTGTAAAGGGGTACTTTTGTTTATTCATTTGTCTTCTTTGTTTTCTAACAGTTTTTTTAATCTTTAAATTGATATCCATTTCTTACAAATTTTTATTGATACCAGAGGTTCATTTGCAAGTTTTCACCTACTTTGTAATCCCTGGTCTCACAATTACATTTAAATTTACTGAAGCTAGGAAACATAGAGCTACTATCTATTTAAAGAAAACCAATGGATATAAGTAGGTTTTATTGTATTTAAGCCCTAGGGCCATGGTAATTAAAGACAAATTAAAGAAGATTAACTTTAAAATACTGGACATTAAATAAGCATGATAGTCGCAAAGAAAAACAAATAACAAAATTTTACTTCTGTGTTCAGTTGCCAACCTGAGCAACAGTCATAAATTTTTTTAATCTTGCAGAACATTCACCCCAATTATATTCACAAGCTATCTCTCATGACCCACACTCTTGTCCATACATCCACATTTCAGGGAAATAGAAGGACCATCATACTGGTATTCTTCATTTTTACTTATATTTAATGGGTTTGAAAGAAAGTTTCTATGACTAATTCAGTAGGCCAGTAAAGGACCTGGTGGTCCTTTAGCCAGGTAGTGCAATAGGAAGCCAGGGACCAGCCAGCCTATGCTCTTGCATGCCCTTCCTTCTTACTGTCCCTAGATTTCCATCTCTACTCATTTAAAGTTAGGCCAATTCTAGCTGAGGTTAGTCATATCACCAACCCCTATCCAAAACAAAATAAACTGACAATGCCAGGAATTAAAACTGTACCCCTTGGACAAAGCATTCCAGCCCAGAGTGCCTACCACTTAGCAAGGAACACAAATTTGACCAGAGAACAATAATTATTTAAAAAAAGTAGAATATTGAAAAAAAAACTTGCTATAGTTGTCCCACTACTATCCTGTAAATGTTATAGGCCCATTTTATTTAGACAAATCAATTTAAGACAGGTATCAACAAAACTCCATCAGGGATTGTATATGCTTAAGATACAACCAAGCTATTTGAATGCTTAGTTATGTGATATTCTAGTCTTCAAATAATAAAAAAGAGAAAAAGTATATGACCTATTTATTTTTCACCAGCTCATTTGAGCAAAATCATTTGTGACAGCCAAATGCCCATGGTTGGCTTAGAACCTCTCTAAATGCTCTGAAACAGAAGGAATAAAAAAATTATACTAATCAGCATTAAACTGTCCCTTAAATTTAAACACGTGCATTTAATTCGAAAATGACGCTACTGCTAGTCAGCTTACTATGCCGTTCCCACTGGCTCTACCGCAGTTAGAAATGGGCAGTTACCGCGCAGTTACTGCAGTTACTGAAAAACCGTCAGCTGGAACACACCCTGAAAGTCAAAATTTTGACGTACCCTTTCTTCTTCCTCAAACTAAACCTTTCTTTGCTTAAGACTAAACCCAAAACCGGAAAACTTAAATGTAAAACCAAAAAGTTCACGTTAAATTTACTGTTGATAACTAGAATATTTATAGAAATGTGTTTTGTTGAAACAAATATATTATAAAAAAATTATTTCATAAACTAGTTTTTAGACTAATTAATGTTTGACAGTAAGAGCAGTGCTGCTCCTTAGAACGTGGATTAATCCACACCCTCTATCTTTTCATGAATATGATCGTTACTTATTAGTCGCACTCATTATACTTTAGAGTACATTTAATTTTGTCTAGTTTTAAGTTTATCAAATACCACAACAAAGTACTTTTTTTCAGTTGTATTTTCGTAAAGAAGCACTTGTTATCAACAATTTAAACACAAAACACTATTTTTGCAGTGTAAAAAATCCTGTTTTTATGTAGTTTGCCATTCGATCTAGGTAACTCGAAAGGTAGTATGCTACTTGGCATACTTTTTAAAGATCTAACCAAAAATTAAGTTATGCACCTTCTGATTAATAATTTCATTTGAGGTTGCCTCCTAAGTTTTCAAAAGCTTCGTTTTACATAGTTGTTACAAAGCTTCAAAATTAGTATTCTTGAATGAATTTTCTACCTTTTTATAGATTTTTAATCAGAAGAGATCAACCGTACACAAGTTCAAGTTAAAATTTTTATAAAATTACACCGTTCACCTGAAGTAGTTCAAAAGGTGGAATGTTATTAATTATGTATTTTGTAGTAGAGCAGAAAAATAAGTAGAGCATGAGAGAACTGAAAAATAACTTTGGGGTTTTTCGACTGTTATAAACAAACAGTAGTTTGTAAAAGACATGTTTTCAACTTGCTATCTACATAAGAGAGACGTAGAAAGTGCAAAATTACACCTGCTTTTCTATATGAGGAAAAGACATAAAGGTTTTTTGATAAAAAAAAGTTGTCATTTTGATACCCAAACCAGGAGCCCTAAAACCAGGTATAGGAAAGAGGATTTGACCGAACGAGAGAGTGAGTTCACTTTTTTAATTTTTAACACTTTTACAACATATCGCTTTTAAATTACTACCGCTAGATTGTTGCAGTATGCTATTTTTTCTACCTAGTAACAATTACGTGACTCTACATGTGCTATCATTACAGATTGTGCACCATTTTCCCATGCAGTTGGTACTCCTGCTCAACTGGTGCCTATTACGCAGCAGCCAGTACCATCAGAGATAGCGAGAAAGGCATTTTCAATTATTGATCCTACTACCGATTACATAAAAAAAACTAGTTTTTTTAACTGAAAGTAAGGAGCGAAATTAAAACTTAAAACAAACAGAAATTACTCCGTATATGAAATGGGTTGTCCCCTCCGCAATCCTTCGCTCTTTACGCTAAAGCTTTTAATTGTTTAAAAAAACAGAATTGTGGCAAAGAGACAAACTTTAGCGTAAAGAGCGAGGGATTGCGGAGGGGACAACCCATTTCATATACGGAGTAATTTCTGTTCGTTTTAAGTTTTAATGTCGCTCCTTACTTTCAGTTAAAAAAACTAGTTTTTTTTGTGTGATTTCTGAACGTTTTTGAATTAATGCATGTTTGATTTTGGTTCTTCACACATCAATTATTAAAATGAAATTCGCATATTAATTCCTTTTTTGGCTAAATGGCTTTCTCTTAGTTTTGATCAGACGATTTTGAGAGATAAAGGGTGGGGAAAGAGGCCTAGTTGCCCTGCAATTTTTCGGTTACATAAAAAGGCAACTATAAATTTTAATTTTCAGCGAATGTTTTTATTAGTAAAAAATATACGTAACTTAAGAATTAACTTACGTAACAAACTTTTATAATCTTAAATTTTTATTATGTATATGAGGGGGTTTGTACCCTCGTTAATACCTCGCTCTTTACACCAAATCGTAAGTTTTATCCCAATTCTTTAAGAATGACCCCTGAATCAGAAAGGCCGTAGAATAAATAGTTGAAATTACTAAAAACACTATAGCATAAAGAGCGAGGTATTTATCTCCTCCTAAATACCTCGCTCTTCATGCTAAAGTATTTTTGAACCCCTCATATGCGTAATAATCTCTGCTCGTTTTAAGTTTCAATGCTACTCCTTACTTTCAATTGAAAAAACGTTTTCATGTTTATTTTTTCATTGTTTTTTAATAGTAATTTTAGAAAATCCTGCGCCCTTTTCATTGAATTTCTGTTCCCCCATGACATATTTCTCCAAGGAAAGATCCTCCCACATAGCCCCCTCCCCTCAAACCCACAACCCCACCCCAAAACCAAAAAAATCCCCCTGAAAAGGTCTGTACACTTCCCAATAACCATTATTATATGTAAACACTGGTCGAAGCTTGTAACTTGCAGCCCCTCCCCCAGGGACTGTGGGGGAGTAAGTCATTCCCAAAGACATAGTTATTGTGGTTTATGACGATGCGAAAGAAAATGGCTATCTCAAAATTTTGATCCGTTGACTTTGGATAAAAAATGAGCGTGGGAGGGGGCCTAGGTGCCCTCCAATTTTTATGGTCACTTAAAAAGGGCACTAGAACTTTTCATTTTCGTTAGAATGAGCCCTCTTGCGACATTCTAGGACCACTTGGTCGATACGATGACCCCTGGGGAAAAAAAACAACAAAAAAACAAACAAATAAACACGCACCCGTGATTTGTCTTCTGGCAAAAAATATGAAATTCCACATTTTTGTAGATAAGAGCTTGAAACTTTTACTATATGGTTCTCTGTTACCCTGAATGTGATGGTGTGATTTTCGTTAAGATTCTATGACTTTTAGGGGTTTTTACCCCCTATTTTCCAAAATAAGGCAAATTTTCTCAGGCTCGTAACTTTTGATAACAAAGATTAAATTGGATGAAATTTATATATTTAAAATCAGCATAAAAATCCAATTATTTTGATGTATATTTTAGCATCAAAATTCCGTTTTGTAGATTTTCGTTTACTATTGAGCTCCTTACTACAGTTCGTTACCACGAACTGTTTGAACAGTTCGTTACCACGAACTGTTTCATAAGGAAAAACTGAACTGGCTAGTCAGAGTAGGACTGAATCCACTTCAGAGGTTTTTTTTTTTTTTTTTTTTTTTTGAACAGTTTTACGTCTGAAAATTAGAACACCATTATTGCATGTAAATCATCAGATGTTGTTTTCAAAGTTTTGCAAATTTTTCGGAAAATTACAGTCATTTCATGAACTTGTTGATTTTAAAAATAAAGAAATACTGAAATGAATGGGTTATTTTCAGAGCCACGATGGTGATCGCTTGGATTTGTCACTATAAACCACTAGCAAGATCCACTTCCAAAGTATATCCATTTCTTGGGTTCTCGTGAATATCGGTCACAAGGATTACTGGTAGTTGTCAATATCAGAAGGAAATGTAAGAGGCGTACCTATTAGACCTTTGACTGTTTAGAACAAAACATTTTTCCTCTATTGTTATAGGACAACATTTATTGGATGCTTGAGGAGAGAGCCAAAGAGGTACTGAGTCTTCTCTGTTGCTATCCAAATAAAACTGCCTAAATAAATTACGTCTCTTGCGGTTATGTTGTTATGATAGACCGTATCGTCTTTATTCTCATGCCACTTCAGATTCTCCGTGCTCAGGGTCTTAGTGGGGGTGGGGGAACTTCCGGTAGTACCTAACGGCTTTCTTATACTCCATAAGCTGGATCTAACCTTTGAGTTGTTTTCTTCAAAATGTATCTTCTCTCGTAGAAGATACCTCATTAACATAGGGATTACTTCCTGTGCCGAACTTCCTTAACAACTTTCTCAAAACCTATAACCCAGATAAGCATGATTATAGACCATGAAAAAGGGTGAGACAATTTACCATTTCCACCCAAAGATGAAAAAGAATTGACTCAATAAAACTAAATTTTATTATTGTGAGGCTATTATATTTCCTGTGTGGTCAGTGTAATCACTCATAGCCAGCCTGTCTTTTTTGAACGCTCAACTAATTAATAAATACTTCCCACACATCTCATTATCTTAGTCGAAAAGAAAATATTAACAGGCAGATGAAAGGGAGGACAAAAATATATTAAATGAAAAGCTAGGGTCAGGGGTGCAGCAATGAACATAATGAATTTGGAGAGGGGGTAATCCTAAACTTACAGTAATATCATTCAAATATCTATTAGGTCCACCGGTCCATCACTATGAGGGTTATGTTGGTGACCAGGAACAAAAAGCACAGAGTAGGGAGGCTGATTTTCTCTCGTTTACTTTCGGTCCTTAAAATAGCGAACTCAAACAGTTCGTGGTAACGAACTGTAGTAAGGAGCGACCCGGCTCAATAGTAAACTAAACTCTACAAAACGGAATTTTGATGCTAAAATATACATCAAAAGAATCGGATTTTTATGCTGATTTTAAATATATAAGTTTCAGCAAATTTAATCTTTGTCATCAAAAGTTACGAGCCTGAGAAAATTTGCCTTATTTTGGAAAATAGGGCAAAACAACCCCTAAAAGTCATACAATCTTAACGAAAATCACACCATCGCATTCAGCGTATCAGAGAACCCTTTAGCAAAAATTTCAAGCTCCTGTCTACAAAAATGTGGAATTTCGTATTTTTTGCCAGAAGACAAATCACGGGTGCGTGTTTATTTGTTTTTTTTTGTTTTTTTTTTCCCAGGGGTCATCGTATCGACCAAGTGGTCCTAGAATGTCGCAAGAGGGCTCATTCTAGTGGAAATGAAAAGTTCTAGTGCCCTTTTTAAGTGACCGAAAAAGTTGTAGGGCACCTAGGCCCCCTCCCACGCTCATTTTTTATCCAAAGTCAACGGATCAAAATTTTGAGATAGCCATTTTTTTCCGCATAGTCAAAAACTATAATAACTATGTCTTTGGGAATGCCTTACTCCCCCACAGTCCCTGGGGGAGGGGCTGCAAGTTAAAAACTTCGACCAGTGTTTACATATAATAATGGTTATTGGGAAGTGTACAGACCTTTTCAGGGGGATTTTTTTGGTTTTGGGGTTGGGGTTTTGGGTTTGAGGGGAGGGGAGGGGGTTAAGTAGGAGGATCTTTCCTTGGAGAAATATGTCATGGGGGAACAGAAATTCAATGAAAAGGGCGCAGGATTTTCTAAAACTACTATAAAAAAATAATGAAAAAATAAACATGAAAACGTTTTTTCACTTGAAAGTAAAAAGTAGCATTGAAACTTAAAACGAACAGAGATTATTACGCAAATGAGGGGTTCTAAAAATACTTTAGCATGAAGAGCGAGGTATTTAGGAGCAGATAAATACCTCGTTCTTTATGCTATAGAGTTTTTAGTAATTTCAACTATTTATTCTACGGCCTTTCTGATTCAGGGGTCATTCTTAAAGAATTGGGACAAAACTTACGATTTAGTGTGAAGAGCGAGGTATTAACGAGGGTACAAACCCCCTCATATACATAATAAAAATTTAAGAATATAAAAGTTTGTTACGTAAGTTAATTCTTAAGTTACGTATATTTTTTACTAATAAATACATTCGTTAAAAATCAAAATTTATAGTTGCCTTTTTATGTAACCGAAAAATTGCAGGGCAACTAGGCCTCTTTCCCCACCCTTTATCTCTCAAAATCGTCTGATCAAAACTAAGAGAAAGCCATTTAGCCGAAAAAGGAATTAATATGCAAATTTCATTTTAATAATTGATGTGTGGAGAACCAAAATCAAACATGCATTAATTCAAAAACGTTCAGAAATCACATAAGAAAAACTAGTTTTTTTAACTGAAAGTAAGGAGCGACATTAAAACTTAAAACGAACAGAAATTACTACGTATATGAAATGGGTTGTCCCCTCTGCAATCCCTCGCTCTTTACGCTAAAGTTTGTCTCTTTGCCACAATTCTGTTTTTTAAAACAATTACAAGCTTTAGCGTAAAGAGCGAAGGATTGCGGAGGGGACAACCCATTTCATATACGGAGCAATTTCTGTTCGGTTTAAGTTTTAATGTCGCTCCTTACTTTCAGTTAAAAAAAAAATTTTTTTTTATGTAATTAAATACAAGGGTAGGATGCAAATTCCCCTCTTCCACCTCCCCCCCCAGTACCACTGATTTTCACCGTCAGATTTAATTCAGTTAATTAATAGATTCTAAAGTTTTCGCTCTCTTTGCAATTTTTGAATGTTACTTTTCTGTTCTCCTACGATTTTAATATATTATAGAAAAAAATTGAGTATAGAAAAAGTTTAGATTATAGAAAAAGGTGTTCTATATTCAGCTATAGTCATACGAATAACTACAATTTTGTTATCATTTTATAGTTGAGATTCAGCTCTATTGATCTACTGAATTACAATTTTGAGATTTGACTTACATATTATTTAGACTGAAAATAATTTTCCTATTACTCGAAAAATTTTGAAAGAAAAGGCAATTTTCCCATTAAAAAAAGAAAAAAAAAAAGAAAAGAAAAGGTCCTTCTCACAGGAAACGTCTAAGTAGTATCGTAATTCTGGCTTGATGAATGGATAGATCTTAGACTAGTGACTCCAAGTATATTGTCCTTCTTATGCAATTTACAGTTGGAGGTTTGTCGGGAAGCCACTTTTTTCAGATGGAAAATATTCGAAAAGTTGTTTAAACAAGTACGATTTTAATATATCAACGGACGACATCAAGTTTTCTGTGATTTCATAGTTCAGATTCATCTTCATCTCTCTGCTGAATTATATTTTTGAGATTTGGTTTACAAGTTTTTTTAAGCTGAAAATACTTTGAATATTAGTTGAGACCATTGAAAAAAGGACAATTTTCCTGCGTTCTAAGGAAATTTAGATCCTTCTCAAAGGACTGCCTTAATAGCATCATAATTATGGCTTGGTGAGTAGATAGATCTGAGACTAATAAATCCAAGGATAGAAGTGTGTTGTCCATATTGTGGAATACGGTTGCAAAAGGTCACATCTCCATAATTTTAAATTTTAGAAGAGCAAAAGAATACACACAAGTTTTTTATTTCTACACCGAGAACCGTAAACACAAAAATTGATTAAAATGTAAAATAAATGCATATCATTTTTTTACAGTTATCAGAAGAAAAATAAATGTTGAGAGGTTCTTTTTACTATTTTGAAAATCTGCAATTATGAAGATACGACCTTTTCATAACCCACTGACAATTTGTAGGCTTGTCACAAAATCACTTTTTTTCAGACGAAAAATATACAAAACGTTGTTTAAATTATACAGTAATGAGAAAGTTCAGCAAACTTGAAATAATTAGCTAATCAAAAGTCAAGGACTTGAATTCAAGTCTTGAGGATGACACGGACTCAAAACAGTAATTATTTCTTTAAATAATTGTTCTTCTTCTCGTTACGGATTTATTTTTTGCGGTTGGGTAAATTTGTCAAAACATATATGACCATACAACTTCTTGTGAAGCGTACCAAGGCTGTTCAAAATATTAGGTTGAACTGAAACACGCGTTAAGAACATGACTAGTAATGACTTGAAAAATTACCGCAAACCCTGACAAGACTGATTAGACAAGAAATAATTTTTATGGACATTCAATGGTAAGCCAGGGATTCCAGCTGAAAGGGAGTAGTTGCCCCCTAGATTTTGAAAAAAAACCACTTTTTAGTTACTTTCACCAAAAAAAAACCCATCTGTGTATTTTAAATACATTGGATTCCTTAAATTTCATTTAAAGCATAGAGTGTTTAACAAGGTCAACTTAATTTCAGTATATATCAAAAATAATTTGGCAAAAAGAGTTTTCAGGCCAAACGCTCACTTTTCTAACTATTTCTCAAAGTGAAAAAAGAGATATAACATATTTTGGGAGAACTATATCGACACAGCATATGTCTTAGACTATGAATCTTAATTTTTGTAAATGTCCCAATCTCCCTTTTGAGTTACTGACACTTTTTTTTTTCTGCTAGCAACACGATCACATATTTGAATTACGGTGTTTTTATAGGGCATACATTGCTCAGAAAAAACAACTTCGTTACAAAATACATAAGAAATGTTGACAAAAAAAATTCAAAGCAAAAGCTCATAATTCTAAATAATTTTAAGAGCGTGAAAAACGAGATGTAATGTATTTAAAAAAAAGCTTCGAAGCAGCTTGTGGTTCAGTCCCGCTTTGAAGGGCGATAATGAGAGAAAGGTAGAGATGGCTAGGGTGCGATTTGTGGATGAATGATGACAAATTGTCGAAGATTGTCCTTTTCGGTTAATCGTCTAGGGCTAAGCAAAAAGCAGGGTGTCTGCGGTTGGGGTGGGAGGATGTCATAAAGAAAGATTTAAGGGAAATCGGAACTTTTTGAGAGGGCATAAAGAGGAAGGCTCTGAATAGATTGGGATGGAAGATGAGCATGCGTAGCTGTGTTGGCCTCAGGTGGCTTCGTGCTGTGGTTAATTTTTGGTAGTAGTAGCAGTATTAGTAATAAGCAATTTGTATATCAAATGGGTAATACGAAAACAGAATTAACCATTCGACACAAAGAAATAATCTTAATTATTTCTTAAATAATCTTAATGGAACATTATTAATGTTCCATTCCCCCTTTTGAATTACTGACACTTTTTTTTTAAACCGCCACGTATTCAAATTACGGTGTTTTTTAGGGCATACGGTGCTCAGAAAGAGCAATTTAGTTATATAATACATGGAAAAATGTTGGCAAAAAGAATTTTCAAGGGAAAAGCTCACTATTATATTTTTATGAGCGTAAAAAAAACGAGATATAACCTATTAAACAAAATAAAGCTTCTAAGAAGCTTGTACGCCAAATGGGTTGTAGGAAAACAGAATTAACCAATCAACACAGCACGTTGTCTTAAACTATGAACCTCAATTCTAAGAAAAATTTCACATTTCCCCATCTTAATTACTTTTTCTGTAAGTAGCGCGACATCTTCTTTGAATTATAGCGCTTTTTAGGGCTTACAGGGCTTAGAAAGGATAATTCGGTGCCAATCGTCACACATTAAATGCCTATTATTCATAAAGGGAACATTAAAGCCCCTTTAAAAAACAAAATTAAATATAACTTTTTAAAATATTGGGAGCTACGAAACAGAGTAGAAAAGATGTTTTCACAATTATATTCACCGTGCCAAGTTAGAGAGGGTGAGAATCGGGGGGTGAATCTCCATAAATTTTTTTTTGGGGGAGAGGGATTCATATCCGTATAGTCAAGGGGCATAGGATATATAATAGTTCTTTCTGCATATTACTGAAGGGAGGCAACTGCCCCCTTGCCACCCCCCCCCGAACGACGCTCCTGGTGGGGATATATATTTTAGTTTAAACATTTGAGACTATTCTATTCTGCATTTCTTTTCGTCCAAATTTCATGACAGAGTTCAAAATAAAGAAAATAGATTCATATATAATTATTTCTGAAGCAAACTTGTGTTGTTTCCGATAAAAAATTCTAACATTGATTTATTAAAAAAAAATATATTTATGTATATTTTCAAAAAACAATTTAAAAATCATTAGCATAACTTCTAGAACATTTATCAAGTTACAAATTTCTAAACATAATATTGACGGCAATCTAGTGTTTCTAGGTATAAAAGTAAGCTGGTTTTGATTTGAAATATTGTATTTATTTTACCATTTTTCTGTTACTTAGATGTGATTTCATTTTTGATTTGTTTTCTTTCTTTCTTTTTGTCTTCCACTTAAGAATAATTTGGATTTAATATTATTTCGTCTAACTTCATTTGTTATTGAATGGGCTATGGGGTTTAAAAATCATTTACATATCATTGGTTCTTGCAATATCAACAAGGATGTACCAGAAAAGATTTTTCTAGCAACTACGATAGTTACTATTGCGTCATGTCAATACAGCAATCAAGGAGCGGGTTCAAACTATGGAAGCCAGCAAGGTCAGGGGTATCAATCACCCTCTGGAGGCAACTACGGTAGCCAGGCTGCTCAGTCTGGCAATTATGGAAACCAAGCTCCCTCATCTGGTAGCTTTGGTAATCAAGCTGCTCTAGCTGCCAGCTATGGTAATCAAGCTGCTACAACCAGCAATTTTGGCAACCAGGCTGCTTCATCTGCAAGCTTTGGAAATCAAGCTGCAACATCTGGTTCCTTTGGTAGTCAAGCTGCTCCAGCTGGAAACTATGGTAATCAAGCGGCTCCAGCTAGTAACTTTGGTAATCAGGCTGGCCCAGCCAGCAATTTTGGTAACCAGGCTGCTCCAGTCAGCAACTTTGGTGTCCAAGCTGCTACAGCCACCAACTTTGGGAATCAAGCTGCTCCACCTGGCAATTTCGGTAACCAGCCATCAGCAAATCTAGGAAATCAGCAGAATCAAGGATTTTTGGCTCAGTCAAATGAGAACAACCCACAGGTAAAATGTTGTTTTTACTGTTTGTACAGTATTTGTAACTTAACAGGGCTCATATTTCTGTAATAATTACCTTGAAAACCTACGTGGACATCAACATTTTTTAGTTCTTTTTTTGAATCTGGAACTTTTTACATCATCATTTTGCTTTTACTTATGAGTCGAAAATACTCTTATTGAGCAAAAGCTTTGGTTTAGAAAAATATAAGGAACAAAAAGACATGGTGATATTCCTCTGGCTTATGCTTGAGCCAGATTGTAGTCATACTTGTTGATGCAATCAAAACTTTGCACCACTACAGTTGCAGTAATGCATCCATCCCGTGTTTCACTGAAGGAAGGAATGCTCAAATTTCAAGTGTAAATTTTCTATTGCAGTTATACTATCTGAATATTGAATTTACAAAAGGTAAAAAGACAAAATATTATTATACAGTAATTGGGAGCAAATGAAGGCTGAAATAGTCTTTATTAGAGATATGGAACACCTAGTATTCAATTTAGGTTTCTAAAAAAAAAAAATGGATAAATTTTGATCATTATAATAATATTAATTTAAATACTAGAGCTAGTCAAAGTCAGCGCCAAAGATCAATTTATGTTGTATATTTAGATATTTAGCTAAGGCCAACCAAGCTGAGCTTTCCTATTTGCATGGCGAATCTGATAAAAGATGTAGACAGTATTAGAAGACGGATATTTGAGAACGAATAAGTGTCGAAATAGTCTTTTCAAACCAATCTTTTATTATTTTGAGTTTCTGCTTTTTTAGAACAAGTGGGATGTAAAATTTAAGGAAAAACGTAAATCATTCATAAATCTTGTGCTTTTCTATATCAACAGGTGTGGCCATAGCGGAGTTCGGATGTAAATCACCAAATATTGTGAAGACAGTCCAATTTTCTATTATTGCAGTCAGTCATCATGCTTAAGACATAAATGAGACATTAACTATTTTTAAGCTATGATAACCAAGTAGTTTATATTAATTCTTTTCCATTATGACACTGTTTCGTTATATTGTAAATTCAATTGGGACAAATTTATTATGATAACAAATGCATGAATGTATTATATAACAAATGTAGGTCTGGCAATAGCAGAGCTCGAATAAAATCACCAAATACTTGTGAAGGCAGTCCAAATTGCTATTATTGCGGTCAGTCATCATGCTTTAGACATAAATGAGACACTGATTATTCCTTAAGCTACGATAGCTAGTCAATTTATATTAATTATTTGCTATTATAACACTAAAATAGCAACGAAGACCACTGCCTTTCCATAACAAACAAACACAAAGTTGAAACAATAGGGAAATTCTTTTCAAGACAGTGGAAATCAATTCTGAGTATAGTTTGCTCAGTATAAAACTGTTCCATTATATAGAAAGTTTAACCATAACCAATTTATTATAACACTGAAACCAACGGTGAAACCAAACTGTAAAATTTCACACAACTTGACCTCTAATTGACGTAAAACGTCAATGCACTAAAAAATAAATCTTTCAAAGATTGTAACTCTCAACAAGTTTTAAAAATAGGTTGAGATCATCATTATAATCACAAGACTTGCAGCAAGCTTTGTATAATTTGTTAGACATCGGAAAACGGCAAAATTAACCAGGGATGTTGAAAAAATATCGACAAAGACTATACTGCCTTTCCATCATAAACAGCAAGAATTAAACAAGGCCCTTGAACTTCCTTGAAGTGATGATTCTAGGAGTGGTTAAATTTTTGATTTTAATAATCACTAATTGTATTACAAGTCATATTTTATTTATAAATGTGCTTTGTTGCGAACGACATTTGGACGTAGAACTGAAATATTCATTTAGGAATAAACTATTTCACTGTCTTGGGTTAATTCGTGCTTATGTTACCTGTTGTTGTTTGAATACTGAAAAATCTAGATGCACCCAAGGGGTTTAGAATTTGAGGCCTACCGTGAGGTCTAAATGCCTCAATCCCTTTCACAGACTGCCCATAAGCTATCCTTTCCCCAAACTATCTCTAAGTTCCATAAGCGATGCCTTCCACAGAGGATTTGAATCACGTTAAGGCTTTCAATTTTGATACTTAGCAAATTTATTCGGCATCTAGATGCACATTTTCTTGTGCGAAACATTTTTGTTTTATGAATTGGTGAGGAATTAGAAAAGAGCTCAGCATTGACCTTACTAGCATACAGAAATTGTATGACCCAATCGTAGAAACTACAATGACTCTTTCGGTTAAGCTGTTAGAAATGAACAATTCTTCTCAGGATTCAAATTGGTGAATATTTATCATTAGAAACCATGGTTTAAAAACACTTAATAAATTTAGAGAGAATTTACTCGCTAATTTCAACATTAAAATTCTTTGACCATGGGATATACTTGTCCAAAACCTAAAAAAAGAACGATCGAAGGTCCCATGCTTGTGGGTAGGTTTTTCAGCAGCCCAACCCAATTGTAGCACTCCTCTCCCTAATCAATACCGAGGATAGAAAAATAAGTCTATTTGAATGGCACCCAAATGATAGTACATGCTGGGGTAGGGCACCCCCTCCCCCCTTTGAGCCTAAGTACGCTACTGGATTCCGTTTGCAAAACTGAAGGATTTAAAATTGATTTGGAGCTCAAGCGATGTCAAACAGTTCGTGCTAACGAACGTGAAAAAAACAAAATTTTGATAACAAAAGATACAACAAAAGAATTGGCTTTTATCCTGCCTTCAAATATATAAGATTCATTAAGCTTAATATTCAAAAGTTACGAGCCAGAAAATATGTGCCTGATTTTCGAATAAGAGGGATACATTTCTAATTTCAAGGAACTTTATTGAAAATCGCACCATCGGATTCAGCATATCAGTTAGCCCAACTGTAAAGGTTTCACGCTCCCATCTGCAAAAACGTAGAATTTTGTGCTTTTTTTGGCAAAAAAGAGAACAAAAAGTGTGTGTATTATTTATCAAGTTGATAACAAGCCATGGCTAATTTTGTAAAAAAGCAAAGACATATAGTCTTAGTGAGAGACAAAGCTGGCATAAGCCTTATTCAGGATTGTATAAAAATGACGTCATTTTCAATTGTTGATAGATAGTCCAGCCTCCATCCATCCTAGGATAGAACTAAGGTAGATAGTCATAAAGCTAAGGGATGATCGAGACTTTTGGGCAATCTTATCGAACTAAGAGTCATAGAAGATCAGGAGAGGGCTAATTTGAATGGAAAACAAAAGTTTTGGTGCCGTTTTTAAGTGACCCGTTTTTAAGTGTCATTTTTGTTCAACATAGTTTAAAGGTCCAGTAAAAATGTCTTTGGGGAAAACGTGACCCGCAGAGCCCCCGGGAAAGGGCTGCAAGTTATGAAATTCGCTCATTGTTTACATATAGTAGCCTATTTGTTAGTGAGAAGAACAAAGACATTTTTTAAGAGGAATTTTCTACGGGAACAATTCATTTTTAGGGGAGCTTCAAGGGGGTAATTTTTCAAGGAGAAATTCTACACGGGGGAATTTCCTAGAATTCATATACGAATTTCATTTAATTATCTTACTTTCTCTTTGGTAACTTAATTTTACATGAAGATGGGGCTTATTCCTCAGCAGAAATTTCCCCATGGGGGATTATCAACAGGGTCAATTCTCTGCAGGAGAAACTTTCCATTGGGAGGGGGGTCTACGGATAAAATGTCTGACAAAGGCGAGATTCCTGGAATGACTTGAAAAAAAATATAAAATAAAAAACCAGTCTTTCTTTTCAAATAAAAGTGTCCCAAGGAGAATTTTTTAGGTGGAATCGTCCACAAGAGATTTTCTAGGGGAATTTGCAGCGACGATGGTTTTTTCCCAGGTGTTTTTTTTTCATTTTACGCGAGAGGAACTTTCCATAGAGGAATTTGTTTGGGGGGAGGTATATTTTCCAAACAGAGGGAGGTGGATTTTCTGGTTTTAATTGAAAAACGATCTATCATAAATTAAACAAAAAAAGTAATATTTTTCAACTGAAAGTAAGGAGCAACGTTAAAACACAAAACAAACGGAAATTGATCCGATCTTGAGAGGGACTGCCTCCTCAATACCCCGCCCTTTACACTAAAGTTTGACCTTATCTCCCATTTCTTTAGGAACGACTCCTGAAACACAAGGGCTGTTTTATTAGAATCATAAATTTTTTAGAAGTACTAAAGACAACTTTAGCGTGAAGAGCGGGGTATTGAGGAGGGACATCCCTTTACATATACGGAATAATTTCTTTTCATTTAGAATTTTAACGTTGTGCCTTATTTCTAGTCAAAAAACTTCATACTATTTGTAAATTCAGTTGACAATACGTAGAGTGCTTTAGGGGTGATGTTTGGGCAAAATTCAAAATGTCGTGTTCAGAAGTGTTTGAAAGGCTTGACCATCTGAAGATAAATTAAAAATATTCTCATAGTCCCTTAAAAATTATGCAAATTTCCCACTTCTAGCTTGAATTGTTTAGCCGTTTTTCAGCTCACGAAAGCTCCAGTGCAGTAGCGGTTTTATACCCTATAAACTGGGAAGGAATGCAACGTATACCATAGGAGTGTAAATATGAAATAAACAGAATTCCATGTCAGATGTCAGAAAAACTGGGAGGACCAGGAACTGAACTGAGCCTTTTAGATTTAACTATCAAGTATAGCCAAAACAAAACCGATCCGGAAATTTTTTTTATGAACTACACATCCCAGTTCTTATAATCGAGACCTAGGGGTTTTCAACATCAAAATCTTGTACACCGAGTGGTACAAAGTACAACATGTATAGTGAAGAAGTGTGCCTCGTGTTGCAGAACAAGTGACACTCAGAAACGTGCATCGGATGACAGGGAGTGAAAAACCCTTCGATAATTGCAAACCATGATAGTTGTGTAATTTTTGTATAATTGATATAACTACTTTTTAATTTACTTTTGAAAAAATTAGACTGCGAATAAAGCGAATACTCCCCTCAGAACAATAGAAATTACTGACAATTTACCGTTAAAGATCAAGGATCAAATTTTAATTGAGGCACTAGAATTGACAAATAATTGAAATTTTACACACCTCATTTTTCAAATAAGGCGGTGATAACAAATTATAACTATCAAAAAAGAATACTTTAATAAGTCTCCAGCTAAAAAAAAAGGATATAAGTTAGTGTAACAGCCATTTCTGCAAATAATTACTTCGACAGCAAAATGGTCTAAATTCAACAAACACAAACAACGAAGAACACTAAAGAGAAGATTTATTTTTATTTTGGATTAAAGTAAAGCCCACAAACCTGCGCATACCCTGAAATCTACTTCCGAGTGCCTGAAAAAAAGTATTGCCAAGGATATTCGGCCGTCGCTTCACTTAGACGAGGTTCGGGCATATAGTCCTCGTGTAACGTCATTCTAAGTTCAATTTTCTAGAATTTTTGTTTTAATTGAAGTTATTCTTAATGTTTATAGCCCAAAACTATGCTCAGACTTCCAATACTATGTGTAAATTTCGTGCATGTGGCTTGAACACAGTAAGGGCTGTTCAAAGGGGGGGTCAGGGTTATCAGCCTCGGGCTACGTGGCTGGGGGTGACATGCCACTAGAGGGAGCCACGACCGTTGTTTTTTTGTGTTTGAGTCGGGAGGGGGACGTGCCGTAATTAATTTTGCTCCACCAACACTAGGAATTGTCCTGCACAGTGTAAACATAATCAGATACTTTTACAAATATACAAGAAGAGTGTAGATTGGTATACAAATATATATCACTAAAAATATATTATCGAAGGCTCAAATGAATCAATCAATCAAATAATGCTTAAAAATAACTGTGTATAATAACTTAATTTGCAATAAAGTAATGTTTAGGGTTGAATGCACTACTCCGCAGTATTGTGGCTTCTCAGACCTGGAGGCGCAATAGACACCTCTTCCATTGTTACAGACTTCTGTAAAGGGCTACTTTTTACAGACTTCCACTTGATATTGCCTTATTCGGGACATGATTTTTATTTTACACCATGAAATTGCATATATCGCCACTTTTCTGTGGCACAATCTCTTTTTTTTTTAATTAAAGAGGGCAATGGAGCTTTCAGTTTCAAAGTGATTGAGCCCACTTCTGATATTCTAGACTGATTAGTTTGATACGTTCCTTTTTAGATAAAAAAAGAAACAAAAATTCAATGCTGCCACTTCTTGTGTATTACCCCAGATCCTTTAAATTTCAGTCCTGCACTTGGTATGAAAATAGTATAAATACTGCTTCAGCAGCATATGAGTTTGTTTTTAAACCTTGGGATTTTTCGCAAATGAATCTTGGAATATTGGTAAATTCTCAGTGGCAGCCCAGAAATTTATAACACTCGTAGCTCATTGTGTATTCTGGAGGTCCAGATAACAAACCCTTTAACAAATGTAAAAATGGAATCCGTTTTTATTTATACTTTTGACTAGCCAATATTTTTGCTTTTGGAACCTTTCTTTCCCCCCCCCCAAAAAAAAAAAAATCGTTAGACCTTTTCCTAAACGGTAACCTAAACCTGAATTAAAGTAATACTGAAACTTCCAAATGTAGCTAAATTTTTCTTGTATTTCATGTATTTTAGTATATGCTTATATATTTGCCACTAATTCTAATTCATCTTTTTTTTTTTCAGGGCGAAGGAATGCCATATGAGTTTTCTTGGTTTGTAAAAGACGATCCAAGCCAAAAAGACTACTCTCACAATGAAAAATCCGACGGACAGGTCGTCACGGGATCTTACAGTGTACTTCTTCCAGACGGCAGGACTCAGATTGTCACTTATAGAGTAGAAGGTCATAGCGGTTTTGTTGCTGATGTCAAATACGAAGATGAAATTCGCCCCGATGCTTTCTCTCAGAGACCCTCAGCTCAAGGAGGACCTCAGCCAAGTGAAGCTTCAAGGCTTCCACAGCCTCCTTCTCCACCGGTGAATTTTGTCCAACAACAAACAGCAGTATCTGACGGTTTTTCACAGCAGAATTCCCAGTCAGCTGCTTCTTCCAGCTAAAACACGCAAGGATCGCAGAGTGTTGGAGCCCTAGGCAATTTCGCACCAAAGCCTCAAACGTATCAACAAGCATCATCTTCAGCAACTCGTCCTGACTCTACACCAGCAAATTTTTCCCAGCAGCAATCTAACTCTGGCTACTCACAACAAAATCTCCAGTCAGCAGCCCCAGCAGGCTTCAATCCACAAGGACCAACAAATGCTGTAAATACTAACAGTTTCACACCCCAAACTCAAACTGCCAAAACTTATGCAACAGGACAGGTTACAAAAGTGTCACCGAACGTGAACTTTAACTCTGCTAATCAAAATAATGGTTATGCAAAAGCAACTGGGTTTACCAGTCAAGTCCCATCACAGGCACAAGGTGAACAGGGCTTTGAAGGAGCTAAGCAAACCCAAGCATATAACCAAGCGGTAAATAACTTCTCTCCTGAGGGTCCAGCTACCCAGAACTTTAATTCACCACAGCAAGGAAAGAATTACCAGGGTTACGACGCACAAAATAGCGGGCAACGCAGTTACAGACATATTGATTTAACCAAAGATGCTTATATTGGAGAAGGTACCTTTGGCAGATGAATTGGTGGTAGAAAGCTTGTAAAATTATTTTAAATCAAATATTATTTTTTTATAGAAGTGAGCCATTCGTTTATCAAATTTAAAAATCACTGTTAAAAATTAGTTTTTAGTTGATAAAAGCAGGAACAAATTGACAAGGGATTAATTTGGAGATAAATGAACCAAATCTCCTTCCAATTTTTCAGGAAAATCCAGAATTTTTTTTTATTTCCAGGGAAATTAACATTATTAAAAAGAAGCAATTTTGATTTTCAAAAAAAATTCATCCTTTATGCCGTTAATGAATAAAAATAGAATACGCAAACGAATGACAAATAAAAATTGTAGAAAACTTGGCAATGACAAAGCATCAAGAAGTAAAATTTAAAAACATGGTAAAGATAGAATTATTCATTTTGGCTTACGAATGGCACACTTACAGATACCTTTATTTTTTGCTTCAAATTTTATGAACTGAAATATATGTTGGATATGTATTTGCAATCATAATAGAAAATGTAAATTGCACACTCTAAAAAGGACAACAGGTTTATTTGAGCTTTCTTTTGCATGGGACCTTCATCTTTTCTCCCCTCCCCATCACCAAATATCCTGGCTATGCCCATGCTTACATTAATATGATCACGAGCTCTGATACGAGTTATGAGAAAATGTATTCTATATACAGATTATTTTTATTATCTCTATCTTATAAAATAACGTTGTATTCTTTAGCATTCTTGATGGTAACACGTCAAGGTTTTCTGACCAAAATACAATAGTCACGGAAGCGTTACGCAGGGGAGAGGGGCGTTGTGAAGAAGCCACCTCCCAGGGCTCTTTGACATTAAATAAAACGGTTAGTAAGGCCGTAAATTTGTTACAGTAAGCACACGATTTTATCACGATCTTGGCAATTTATCTGTGATTTTAGCAAAATCTTAATTTTGGTAGATAAAATAACCAGCCAGTCGGAATAAATCCGTTCATCTCCCCCCCCCCCCTTCAAAATTTTGGCTAGTTACAGTTAAAATATTGGCAGAAATGTGTATTTGAGACAAGCTTTAGAGGTCAGAAGCCCTTTTCATGTTGTCAAGTACTAATAAATTTGTGTTTGATGGATTATATCTTTTTAAATAAATCACTTATGTTAATGGTTGTATATGAATTAGATCTTACAGTTTAGAAAGATTTCAGGAACAAAATTACTTTCTTTTAAAGAAAAATTCTTGGGAAGACACGGCAGATTTACTACAATGTTGACTGATCTCGATTTAATCCTATCATGGCCAAACGGGGTAGCTAGCCACCTCTTTCTAAACAGCCTATTCTAGCCCCAGCAGAAGTTTCGTGATTTCCACGCCATTCACCTATTTTTGGCAACATCTCAAAGCCCCCTCCTCTGGAAAAATTGATTCACAAGTACGTTCTTGATCATGAGTATTTTAGTAAACATTACAATTTCAACTGATCAGGAAATGGGGTGGTACCCCAAATTTTTACAGGGTCAAAACAGTTTCCGAGCTTAAACTTAGAATAACAGAGATCTCAGCTGGGGATGATTCATAAGGCAATGACTTTCCCTTTGCAGTAATAAAATTTATAATACCCAAATCCTGTTTAGAGCCAGGGTCCCACGAGCTTGGGGACACTATGATTCTCCATTTGGGGACCATGAATTAGTAGAATCTCCAGAACTAACATTCGACAACATATTCCCTGAGATATCTTATTACCAAAGAATTAGAGAGGGAACATGCTCTCAATAAGTATATTTTGGGCAACATTAACTTATCCATTTTTTCCCTTTCCTTTCCTTTCACTTTCATTCCTTTCAGAATTACAAAGGTCGTAAACAATGCCGACTCACAATGCTGGCCTTTGTTCAGAGTCCCGTGTGTTAGGGACACTGAGTCCCGTTTTTAAGCTGCAAATTATTTCAGTCTTTGGAATTATTGGTACTTATCGGTTATATAATAAACACGATAAAATTTCGACATAAGAAACTGGTCAAGTAACTTATTTACACTCTCGATCATCTGGACGGAAAAGATTAGATGGGATAATAACCTGTTAGCTTTGACTAGTAATAGAAAATAGTATCCGGTTATTAGATAATAACCGGTTTGTTGGGATAATAACCGGTTAGTTTGCTTTGACTAGTAAACAGAAAATAGTGTCTCACCATGGATGTTCAAGTTAAGATTTGGGGTTTGCCAGGGACCAAAGAACAGGCAATTTTATTTCTCCAGGATAAGGGCTTGTTGCTCAAAACCGAAAAATGTGTCAATGGCAAAGACCTCCTTTTAACGCGATTCTTAACGACATTTCTGCGTTTTGGGTATATAATTCTAAGTTGCAATTTCACAATTTTCCTAATAAAGTATTATATTTTCATCATATTTTGTTTTAATTCATTAGCTTTATAAAAATTTCAGTTTTTGAGTGTTTATTATATAACCGACTAGCTGTTGGGATGGCACTTCGCGCCACCCCAAAACCTAGTTGGCGGGGGCACTTCGCCCCCCCCCCCGCGCGTAAGTCGTTACGCGCCATTGTAGTTGTGTCCCTGTGTCCCACTTGTGAACATATATATATATATATATATATATATATATATATATATATATATATATATATATATATATATATATATATATATATATATATATATATATATATATATATATATATATATATATATATACTAGCTGTTGGGGTGGCGCTTCGCGCCAACCCAACACCTAGTTGGTGGGGGCGCTTCGCGCCAACCCCCCAAGCCCCCCCGCGCGCGTAAGTCGTTACGCGCCATATTAGTTACGCGCCATTGTAGTTGTGTCCCTGTGTCCTACCTGTGAATATATATATATATATATATATATATATATATATATATATATATATATATATATATATATATATATATATATATATATATATATATATATATATATATATGTTTTCAACTACGTAAAACTTGCGAATATACATCATTCTTCGCTGTCCCATTGTCTGTGCATATAAATAGATTGTCAGGTTTACCGACTCTTGAACATGCAACATATAATTGTTCATGGGAAAACAATCCGTATTCAGATCTATACCTCATGATTCTAATGATTGCCCATGAGCTTTGTTGATGGTGATTGCTAATCGACCATTCCCTGTGTCGCCGTCGTCATTTATATATCCCCCTGTGCCCCCGGCGTCCCCGTTGTAGTTGTGTCCCTGTGTCCCGGTCGTCATTTATATCCCCTGTGGCCGTCATTTGTGTCCCGGTGTCCCAGTCTGTCATTTCTCTTTGAGTGTCCCGGTTGTTTGTCCCGGTGTCCCGGTCGTCATTTGTGTCCCGGTGTCCCGGTCTGTAGGCAATATACATTCGTTTTTGAATTGGTCTTTTTTTTAGTTTTTAGTTTTATACCTTTTTTTATTTTTTTTAGTTATACCTCATGATTCTAATGATTGCCCTTGAGCTTTTTTTTTGTAGTTTTTACCTTTTTAGTTTTTTATTTTTATTTTTTTAGTTTTGTTTTTCTCCTTTATTTTTCAGTTTTTTTTCCTTTTTTGATTTTTTTTTCTTTTTTAGTTTTTTAGCTTTTTTAGTTTTTTTATTAGTTTTTAGTTTGTTTTTTTTTAGTTTTTTGTGTAGTTTTTACCTTTTTTTAGTTTTTTAGTTTTTTTTACTTATGTCCTGGTCGTCATTTATACTCCCTGTGTCCCGGTCGTCATTTGTGTCCCGGTGCATTGTCGATGGTGATTGCTAATCGAACATTCCCTGTGTCCGGATCGCTTTCTCTTTGAGTATCCCGGTCGTCATTTATATTCCCTATGTCCCGGTCGTCATTTGTGTCTCGATGTCCCGGTCTGTAATTTCGTCAGTCGAAAACATGACGTCAGTCAAAACACAAACATGACGTCACCCGACAGACCCAGACACACACAGACAGACAACTTATTTATATATATATAGATATATATATATATATATATGTGTGTGTGTGTGTGTTTTTAACTACTAGATTGTCAGGTTTACCGACTCTTGAACATGCAACATATAATTGTCCATGGGAAAAACAATCCGTATTCACATCTATACCTCATTATTCTAATGATTGCCCTTGAGCTTTGTTGATGGTGATTGCTAATCGAACATTCCCTGTGTCCCCGTCGTCGTGCCCCCCCCCCCTGGCATCCCCGTTGTAGTTGTGTCCCGGTCGTCATTTATATTCCCTGTGTCCCGGTCGTCATTTGTGTCCCGGTCTGTAATTTCTCTTCGAACATTCCCTGTGTCCCGGTCGTCATTTATATATCCCCCCCTGTGCCCCCGGCGTCCCCGTTGTAGTTGTGTCCCTGTGTCCCGGTCGTCATTTATATTCCCTGAGTCCCGGTCGTTATTTGTGTCCCGGTGTCCCAGTCTGTAATTTCTCTTTGAGTGTACCGGTCGTCATTTATATTCCCTGTGTCCCGGTCGTCATTTTTTTCCCGGTCTGTAATTTCATCAGTTGACAAACATGACCTCAGTCGACAAACAACTTCATGACGACATACAGATCAATCCTTATTATGACGTTAGTCGACACACAAACATGACGTCAGTCAACAGACAGACAAACAACTTATTTTTATATATATAGATATAGATAAGTACCGAGCTATCTTAGGTGAAATATTTCCTGGGAGGTTTGTGGATATTACAATTTTGTTTTTTCACTAATTGGCTTAATTATTCTCTAAAAAGCTTCCACTGGTTGCAGAATTTTGTTAAAATACAGGGTATTAAAATACAGGGATATTTTTTCACTTAACAAGTGTCCTTTTGCACACAAAGCTGTTGAGTATACAAAAGTCAATTTGCATTCAAGATTTCTTCAATTATCGCGATGTAGAACGAGCGGTTGTTGTAAGTTTACGAATAGCTCATTCGAGGACAAATTATGTTTTCTAGTATTTTTTTTTTTGTTTTTTTCAAGAGGTGAAACTGTTCACAGATCAAACAACAAACCTTGGCACCCTCTCTGCCCCAAGTGGCGTCGGGTTAAAATTTCAAGATAGCGACATTTATCAGATCTACGGAATGATAAAAAAGAGTAAAAATATATGGCACCAAACACATGTTCTTGGCAACATGGCACCAACACATGACAACTTGGGAAACACATGGAACTTAACAACTTAAGGTGTTGCTGTCTTCGGGAATTATTAGACAATTAAGATTTATTTTTTTACTAATTAGTTTTCCTTATCTATATTCACGATTCTTGGCAACACTGACGAAAATGTGAACCTAAACTAAAAACTTTGTAATGAAGAAAAAACTAGGATAATTCCAGCCTGTGAAAAAAAAGAAAACTAGAAAGCATTTATTTCTATCGAAAACAGAAAGAAAAAAAACAGATGGAAGTCCTCAGAACAAATAAAAAAAGAAAAACCCATAGGGCCAAATCTAAACATATGCATACTATTTTTCTATTCACTGGCTGGTTATCCACGTTTTATTCTCTTCGTTACAAATTTTTCTTCTCCTTTTTATGCTTAGCCAATGGTCTCAGAATTTGTTTTTTAATTTGGACCTGCCACGAAGACTTTCCAACCTTGAAACAACCAGAAGAAATATCTTATGAGAACAACGGTTCTTCAGCTCAGGAAACCAAAAAAAATCTTATTTCATTGTCCTTGGTAGTTCAAGACACCATTCAGCCAGTTCATTATATCATTAAGTTTTGTCTGCAAATCACCGGTAAAGTTACAAGAAAAAAAAAAAATTTATTTAAATTACATACCTAAAGGCACATTGCAACCAAAGAGCGAAAAAACTATGTCAAACAGTTCGTGGTAACGAACTAGTAAGAAGTTCATTAGTAACTAGTAAGGAGCGACCTGGCTCAATAGTAACCGAAACTCTAAAAAACGGAATTTCGATACCAATAGTTACACCAAAAGAATCGAATTTTAATACTGATTTTAAATATATAAGTTTCATCAAGTTTAGTCTTACTCATCAAAAGCTACGAGCCTGAAAAAAAATGCCTTATTTTAGGAAGTAGGGGGAAACACCCCCTAAAGGTCATAGAATCTTAACATAAATCCCACCATCAAATTCAGCGTATCAGAGAACCCTACTGTAAAAGTTTCAAGCTCCATCTACAAAAATGTGTAATTCGCATTTTTTGCCACAAGACAGATCACGGATGCGTGTTTACTTGTTTTATTTTTTCCCCAGGGGTGATCGTGTCGACCACGATGACCAACCACGAAGTTCTAGTGCCCCTTTTAAGTGACCAAAAAAATTGGAGGGTACCTAGACCCCCTCCCACGCACATTTTTTCCCCTATGTCACCGGATCAAAATTATTACCATTCTGTTTGGCTCAGTCGAAAACCTAATAACTATGTCTTTAGGGACGACATAATCCCCCACAGTTCCCAGGGGAGGGGCTTCAAGTTACAAACTTTGACCGTTGTTTACATATAGTAATGGTTATTATGAAGTGTACAGACGTTTTCAGGGGGGCTTTTTCGCGTTGGGGTGGAAGTGGGTCGGGAGAGAGGGTTACGTGGGGGATTTTTCCAAGGAGGAATTTATCATGAGAGGAGAATTTCCATGAAGGGGGCGCAGGATTTTCTAGCATTATTGAAAAAAATGAGAAATTAAATAATTTTTTTCACCTGGAAGTAATGAGTAGTATTACAAATTAAAACGAACATAAAATATTACGTATATAAGGGGGTTCGTCTCCTCCACAATACCTTGCTCTTTACGCTAAAGTATTTTTAGTGATTTCAACTATATATTCTACGGCTTTTGTGATTGCGGGGTCATTCTTAAAGATTTAGGATGAAATTCAATCTTTAGTGTAAAGAGCAAGGTATTGACCAGGGGGCAAACTCCCTCATATACGTAATAAAAATACAAAAATATTGAATTTTTAAGTAACCCAAAATTGGAGGCCAACTAGGACTCCTCCCCCACGCCTTTTTTAATCAAAATCATCCGATCAAAACTATGAAAGCCATTTAGCAAAAAAAAAATTATACGCAAATTTCGTTTTAATTATTCATGCGCGATGAGCCCAAATCAAAACATACATTAATTCAAAAACGTTCATAAATTAAATATAAAAAAACAAGTTTTTTTAACTGAAAGTAAGGAGTGACATTAAAATATAAAACGAACAGAAATTAATCCGTGTATGAAAGGGGTTGTCCCCTCCGCAACGCCTCGCTCTTTCCGCTTAAGTTTTTTTTGTATTGTTTTAAAAAGTAGAGTTGTGACAGAGTCGAACTTCAGCGTAAAGAGCGAGGTGTTGAGGAGGGGACAACCACTTCATATACGGAATAATTTCTGTTCGTCTTAAGTTTTAATGTCGCTCCTTACTTGCAGTAAAAATAACTAGTTTTTTTTTTATTTATTTAAGGCCGTGATTAAGTGAACTGATGGAACTCAAAAACCCCATGTTAAAATCGAAAATTTATATTTAAAAAGTACTCAAGTATTCATTGGCGGAAAGATACCGCTTTTAACATCAGGCCGTAGCTTCTTGAAGATGCCACAAAATTTTTGCTAGGATTTTGCTCTATTTCCTCTAGTTGCTTAGAAATCTTATAAAATGTGTCGCTCTTTTTCACAAGTGTACTCTATGAAGGATATTGCTTTTAGAACGAAATCGGTACTATCATGAGAAGAAAACAATAACCTGTAAGATGATTGCAACCATTTTTTGATGTATTTTTCCTGTTTTCTAACAGCCCCATAGAATATTTTCAGCTACCCGAAATTTTTACAAGTCGGTTGCCAGAAAGAATCGTTTCAGATCGCAAATAACACCCCTAGGGACCAGATTGACAAGCTGGTATAATTAACCTGCTATTTCCACCAATGAATAAGTGCTATTTGAAGGGTTTTTGACAATCGACGGTCTCTAGAAAATTAAGAGACAGACGGCTACCCTAACTTCGATTTTGAACCTCGACGTTTTCAAGTTCATTTAATCACAGCCTTAATTCTGTAAAATAAGACCACTGTAGGTTCTATCATTTGCAGAATTTTTTCCATTTTTTCTAATGGTTTATGTGTGAACCTTGTATTGCCCTCGATTGCTTAGCAAAAAAAAAAACCAGTTCTACCCTTATTACAACGTCAACACTTTTCCAAAGAGTGGATATGTCCTTCCAGCGAGACTATCTTACGCTGTTTATTTGTTTTCACTATCGTTAACGGCCGAAAAAGAAATGAAGCTTATGCAATTTTACTCTCGACAACACTCAAAATCTCAAGGTGCGTTTTCTCGGATTGAGATTTGAGCAGTAGGACGATTTCAATCTCATGTGAGCTACCGATAATTCAAATATAATTTTCCAAATCTTAAAAGAGAGAAATATGAAATGTGTGATTAGTCATGTAAGTTGGGGGAGTCATGTTAGTTGGTATTACTCATGTAAGTTGGGGGAGGGAAGTTCTTGCCCTCCTCAATTTTGAATTTTTTTTTTGGTATCTTCATTGAAAATATTTTGTTTTGTATTTTCTTTGTAAAAATCGAAAAAACATCAAAATCACCTTAGATTTTTTTTTTATAATTCTGCCCCTCCGCCCCAACATTCTCGTGACCGTGAAAATGGCAAATATGGCAAATTTGCCAAAAATGGCAAATAAATAAATTATTCAATTTATTTTGGGGCAAAAGATTTTCTGATATCGTTTGAATTACTTTAGATGTGCAGTTAGGTCAAATGGAACACTAATTCTCAAAAAAGGCGGATAATATGACATACCATATGGCTAAATTCCAACCAATCTTTAACCAAGACGTTGAACGAGCTTGAAGTCATGACGTAATTTCCAACACGACAAAGTACTACCTAATCAACTCATCACCTGATCTTTGATTGCATATTATCAATTCATATATCTGCCAAGCTAAAAAAAAACCTTGAAAACATCATCTCCAGCCGAACATTCCGAAAATAATTCTGGAAGACCTACCCAACTTTGAAGAGAAGAAAATATCCTTGCGAAATATCACAATAGTTGCAATGCTTGAACCCCAATGTAATCAACAGCTGAATAGACGATTTGAAAAGCACTGATTGACACTTGATCACCAGTTACAAAGAGTTTTCCATAGCAAAGAGTTTCAGCAGGGGACTCAGTTCAGCCTTTTACGTAAATTCCAATCCCTTAAAATGTAAAAAACAAAGCTACGATAATAAACATAACCTCTACCCCCTCCCACTGGGAAATTCGGTCAATTTTGACATCAGAGATCTGCAAAAGGAATCCCAGACTTCCAGGTGGCCATCATTGGCATAACTTCGTCTAAATCCTGAGGGGGGGGGGGGTAGGGCAAAGTTGGAGCCAATTTTCCCAAGTCAAGCAAAGTGAAAAATGAGATATATACTACCATATAGGCAAAGGCCTACTTAAAAAAAAACTAATTTATTTCTTTGGATGCTTGAATTATGTAGGTCTATCTAAATTTTGACTATGTTTTTGAAGATGCTAAATCTCAGCTGAAGGGGGGCCAAACTGGAGTCAGGAGCAACTGTCTCTCCTCCCCCATAGCAAAATACGCCTCTGGTAGCAATGTTATAGAAGATGATGAGGCAAACGGAAAGCATTTTCTTATAAATTTCCATTTTTAGATATAGCACTTTTGGTATGTAGATTAGACAAAGTATGTCGAACTTCTACCCTGAAAAATAACAACAATATGAAACTGATCATAAACAGTTTTGTATTATGACTGACGTTATACAATCATAAATACATAAGTAAACAGTTTACTTCTTGAGCTTCTTCTTTGGGCGGAGGTTGCTGGTATGTCCACACTTCTTCTTCCTGCAGTTGGAGGCACGAGGATGAAGACGTATATACCGTTTACGGCAAACCATTTTGTCGCAGTTCTATTTTTCGGCCAAAAGACGAAGAGAAGGTTCAATAACGCCAGCACGGAGGCACAACAAAACAAGGAGGGTCGATTCTGAAAATGATTTGTTCCAAAATATTCTTTGTAAATTAAAAAATAAAATGATATTCAAGATCAATCTGGTGTAGAACAAAAAAACCAATTTTCGATAACCTTCTTCAACAAATTAAAAAACAGCAATTTTATATCTTTTGAACCAATCTGAGCAATGTGAAAACACTGTCAAAACAATTCGTGTAATGAAATTTAAGATACAACTAATAAAACCAGAAAAGAAATTTTCGAAGCTCTCTTTTCTTCAACCAATTAACCAGTAACTATTTTGAGGCTACAATTACTGCAATGAAACAAGCTATTTTCAAACTTTTATTCAAAGAATATTTCAGTAATTATTTTGAGTCCACTATTACTAGCCAAGAATTCTGAGAATAAGAAAACAAGCCCAAGTAGAATAAAGAAAAACTCAAAAATTCTGTTCGCTTTGAATGGCATAATTGGTGTACATGTTTGATCTTAGGACAGTTCAAACACACAAAAAATCATTATCAATTACAACTAGAAGAATAATTTCCTTTAAAATATTTATTAAATTACTCAATCATCAGCATGGAAACCATTATCATGGCTATCTTACTTGGGGTTAGTCATATGTCATACGAATTAACAGTTTCAAATCTGAAGCTAAAGGTTGAGTATAAGCTAAATTGAAAGTAAAACCTTCAGAGTATTCATAAAAACACCAAATTTAGCCATAATCAAGACAGAACAGAGACGAAATAAAATTGACTAAAGAAATAGTATATCAAAAAGATAAACACCAATTTGTGCCAGGTAGGTTTGGGACAAAAAAAACTGCCATTTCTTGACATGCCAGAAAAAATTATAAAATTTGGGTAGACCTATGCCCTGTGTGCATTCCGACACCATACGAGAATTTGTGGCTCTTGTCTACCCCAACTGTAAACTGAATTGGCGCCCTAATTGGAAACTAAGTAGGAAGTTATTTTCAAAAGAAGCAATAGCAGAGATAACTTTTGGGTAATTACCCTTTTATTGGCTGTTGTTTCAATGGTACTGGATTTCAAGCACATAAGGAAGAGTATTTACCAGTGTGTAAGCAGCACGATTTGAACTATTCTAGAGTGCCAAGGAGATTAAAATAAAATACCTTTTGCCCCCTAGGTTAAGGTACAAATGTAAAGGATGTGGCACTAGACTTTATAGAATAGCGGAGCTAATCTCCACTTCATAAACCTTCAGCCAGGAAGTGCAAACGGGGGACAGCCACCCAGTGCTTCCGTACACCCCTCTTATTTACCTTCCCCACAATTAGCCAGGTACAAATTTAGAGCTGAGTCGATTCTGGCTGAGCTTAGTCACACTACATGCCCCTATTCCAAACTAAACAAGCAGTAACACCAGGATTCAAACTCCAGCCCTGAAGAAGACAGGATTGCAAGTTCAGGAAGGCAACTGCTCACCGAAGATATCTGTGTATAGTAAGAGTGTCTATATAAAATTTATGGCTTGAAATGAGCTTCTTTAGAGACCTATGAAGACTAAAGTTTAGACCCCAACTGATCCCCAGAAATGTTTTGAGCATCTTTAAAGTCAAGTAATAATACATAATACATAGATAAGTTTTTAAATAACATCGAATTTGTATTTCTTATTACTACCAAAAAGTCAAGAAACCAATATACAATAACTACAAAAACAAATTGATTATATATATATATATATATATATATATATATATATATATATATATATATATATATATATATATATATATATATATATATATATATATATATATATATATATATATATATATATATATATATATATATATATATGCTTAATATGTTTAACCCATACAATATGATGTTTATACAATATGAGGGCAAAGAAATAACTATAGAATAATATATCAGATTTGACAACATCATTTTATGAGCATCTGAGCAGTTTCAAGTCATAGTAATAAGGTATGTTGTTTTCTAGTTGTGTGATTTCTAGTTTTCACATTCTGGAAATATTTTCCTTAGATTTAGTCTTAAAGGTGAAAAACGTTATGGAATATCAGGACTGAATACAAGGTCATATCAAGGGAAGGGGGTTTGACCCCCCCCCCCCCTGAGATGCTTGTCCGACTCGTAAAAGTATAAAAAAATGAATATATACAATTTTTGTATGCATTTTTTAAGTTTTTTTTACTTCCCCCCCCCCCAAAAGACAAAAATCCTGAATACAACCCTTTAGTATGTTCAGCCTGAACATAATAAAAAAGGCTTGGCATTTAATTTTTGTACTTTTTAATCTCCTCACTCTTCAATGATCATTTAGTTGCATTTGACTATTCAATGGTCATTTAGTACCATTTGACAAGTTTTAGCAGTGTTAATACAATTAGTTGTAATTTTCAGACATCACGAACGTTTAGTGTCTCCCAAGCTGGTACAGCTACAAAAACATTTGCACAAAAAGTGTTGGTGGTGAAATGATTATACAGTCCTCATAAACAGCGCAGGATCCATGTTTGAGCAGCTTAGGTGTATTGCCCCTAGAAGACGAATATTTCATAACAGCTCAAAACTTAATTTTTCTCATTTTCATAAAGACTGGCTAAATCATGCGGTTATCATAACAACAATTGTGTTTCAGATATGGCTGGAATTTGGCAAGTTGTAGTCAAAAGCTGCTGAACTATATTCCAAAGTATATGATAACTTGTAAGATATGGTATATCAGTGTATAAGGTGTATTGGTGTAAAATAACTTGTGTATCAGATAAGACTGGAATTTGGTAAGTTTCAGTCAAAAGCTACCAAACTATTTTCCCAAGCATGATACCTAGTAAATTTGACCCCAAGGGATGAAGTAGCTTGTAGAATATTAAAACTGATTGTGACAAAATGGCAAAACAACAAAGTGTCAGAATTGACATATCAGAGCCTCCATTGAAATGGCACAAAATTCCCAGCCATTCTATCTTTGGAACCTAGAACTTCTTCAAACTTAATAAAAACCAGAGGGTCTATGATTTTTGAAGAGAATATAACATTGTGACATTGTCAAGCATGACTCATCCCTTGGTTATTACAGATTATTCTTTATTTCTGTAGATTTATTTAAACTAGCCTCAAAATAAATATCAATAATTAGATGACACTTCATTTGGTCAGTTTTAAAAAGGTTTTCCCCAAGCAAAGTGAAGGTTTTCCCACTAAATAGTGGAAAGCAGCCTAATGATGACCGTACATATGATATCATTCAGGATGGGTATCCAATTGTCTCAGATAAAAAGAAGGCAGATCTGTTTACTCATATTTTTAAAAATGATTGCTCAGATTATCCTTTTTTAATCTCCCTCTTACCTGTTCTTATAAGGGTACTCTGATAAAACCTTTTTCCCAAGATGAATTTGGTGTAGCACTTAATTCTCTTAACATCAAGTCTTCCCCAGGTTATGATGGTATTTATATGAAGTGGATTCTTGAGTCCCCAAAGGTGGTTCATACAGCCCTCTTAAGTCTTTATAATCTTATTTGGTCAAGTCAAAAGTTCCCAGATGCTTGGAAGATTGCTCAGGTATTTCCAGCTTTAAAACCTTCTTATTCATCTAGTGATCTTAAGTCTTACCTTCCTTTAGTAAAGTTCTGGAAAGGCTTGTCTTATCAAGAATTGAGTGGTTTGCTGAAGTCAACAATCTCTTTCCTAGTGAACAAACAGGTTTCAGAAAAGGACATAGCTCTTTAGACAACATTACCCAGCTAGAAATTGATGTTTGTAACTCTCTTAAAATAAGACATGTCACAATGGTTGTTCTCTTTGACTGGTCGGATGCCTATGGAAACGTAGTCCACAATAAATTATTGGAAATCCTAATAAATCTTGACTTCCCACATTCTTTTATAAGTTTTATAAAGTCTTTTCTAACTGATAGATATTTTTACGTTCAAGTAAATCAGTCTAGAGGTGAGCAATGTCCCATTACGAGAGGACTTCCTCAAGGTGCAATATTGAGCCCTCTTCTATTCAACTTTTATGTTTCTGAATTTCAAGTATCTCATGCATCATTTGGCCTTTATGCAGATGATTTGATTATTTGGAAGTCAGGAAGGGATATTGGCCTTCTTCAACAGGATATAAGTTTAGTCCAGAGATTTTCTTTAGCATTTGGCTTCCCAATCTCAATCAGTAAAACTAAAGCCATCATATTTACCAATGGCACTACAGATCCTCCTAAACCACTCACAATTTTCTCAAGGGAGATCCCATATTGCAATTCAGTGAAGTTACTTGGTTTATTAATGGATTCTAAAATGCAATGGCATGAACATATTAATTCTTTGAAATCTCTGATTATTCAGAGACTTTGTATTCTAAAGAGACTTGTTGGAAGTAAGTGGGGATGTCACCCAAAAATTATTTTGGATTTTAACAAATTATATACTCGTTCAAATATAGAATGTGGGATTCAAATATTTTCAGCTCGTCCTCCATCCTCATTCAAAATCCTTGAATCTTTACAAAATTCTGCTATTCGAATAGTTTTGGGTGTGCATAAGCATACTCCTCTGTCAAAGTTAAGAATACTGTCGGGATTGGTGTCCCTAAGTGAAAGAGCATCCAGTCTAAGGATAAAAATATTTCTCGCAAATCCAGGCTTATGAAGCCAAGCATGCTGTATATGCACATACCTTTGCTCAGAAGTCAGCCTGTCCCAATGCCCATTCATCATGGAATCAGTTTCAACTGGAGGTCCCAAACTGGAATCAACATTCGCTTTATGCATATCCCTTTACTGAGCCCCCCCCCCATGGGAAATGAGTCCTCCAAGCTGTCAAGTAGAACTTATCTCTATTAGTAAAGATTTGATTCCTAATTACGAGATCCAGACTATTTTGGCTAAACACATCTCAAAGGCTTACCCCAACTATAGAAAAATATATACAGATCCCTGAATTTGAACATCTATTCTCCTCTCCCATCGGGATCTTCTATCTTGTCTGCTGAATTATGTGCCATCCGCCTGGCTTTGGATGTACTTATAAATTATAACATTGAATCTGAAAATATACTCTGTCTCTCCGACTCTAAATCAGCATTACTATTGATCCAAAATATTAATAGAATTGCTATTGACAAAGATTTATATAATATTAGAAGACAGCTTCTTAATCTTAAGATCAAAGAAAATGAAGTTTATTTTCAACATGTTCCTAGTCATAAAGGCATCAAATATAATGATATGGCTGATTCTCTAGCAGCAAAGGTTTCCATGTTATTTCCTAGTCCTTCTTCTGACCTCAATTCACGAGATATTATCAGGCAAAGATCCAAATAAATCACAGTAAATTAATGTTATCTCCATTTCATACAAGATTAAATACAGTGCTATATTACCGGCTGAAATCAGGCGCCCTACTTCTAAATAATTTGTTATTTAATTGGAAGCTACATTATTCCCCTTTATCCCGAATCTGCTTTTCAGCAGAGGAAACAATCCAGCATATATTATTTGATTGCCAGGCTCAGAGTGAGGAGACTGTTGCTCTTAAGCGTTTATGCTCCTTGGCAAAGATTCCAAATACTTATACAGCTATCCTGGATTCTAACCTGCCATGAGAAATTGATCGTAAGATATTTAAGGCAGCAATTGATACCTTAAAGAAGAGAAATATTGTTTAATAAAGATTAAAGCTTGAAGAAGTCAATTTTTAAAAGGACGTGATTTATCCATAGTTTTTGATTATGCAGAAGAGAGCGGGAATGAGTAGGAAGAGCCGTATTGGTACCGGCCAGCCTAGTGGCCTTAAACTGCTGGGGACAGGTAGCTCAGGTAATCGCACTTTCCACAATCAATAACAGTGTATTATTGTTCATAATTGCATATATTCATTGTTTGCACACTGGAGGAGAATAGCGCCTTCAGTGGCTAGTTATTCTGAGAAGAAGTCAAAGAGGTGAAAGGACTTGTTGCTAGTCCATATACCTCCCTACAATTTTTGGAACTGGAACTGGGTGAAGAGAAACTGAAACCAAAAACAAGAAGAAATATAGTCACTGAATAAGTCAAACCTAAAACAAACAATAATTAAAATGAATAATCAAATATAATAAGAACAGTTATTATTATTGATATTACCATCAAAGGGCTCACAGAACTGACAGACTATCTGAGTCTTACTCAATGCCTATCTGCCTTGGGATGATACTCTATTATGACAAAGTGAAGGTAATCAGTCTTATGTAACTCTGAAAAAGTTATGCCAGCTCTACCTCTCACAGAGACAATCTTTCTTGGCTTTACTCTAATTTGGTTCTCAAGTCTTTTATTACTTTGACCAAATTCTTCATTTTGAAATGGCACTAAATCCCCAGCCATTCCATCTTTGAAATAAATGAGACCCAAAAGAAACAAAAATTCATGTCTAGAACCAACAGTTTATGGAACATTGTGGCATAAGGGAATGACCAGATATGATGCCAAGACAAACAAGGCCAAGCAATACAGCACATATCCAATCTGGAACGGAATTTTTTGAAGGAGAGGAGGGGGTAATGATAATTTTTATTTTGTTGATAAGTTGATAAAAGCTCAGATGTTGGGGATGAATTTATGATTTCAGGTTGACCCAGGCCCCAAAGGTCCCCCTTCTCCTGTGTACAACCCCACATTCACATGCCTTGATAAAATATCAAAAAACGTTTTGAGTAAAATCAATCAATGAAGTGAAAAGGCATAACAAATGAGATGGCTGAATGGCATAGATTCATACCTTCTCAAAAGACCTATAGCTTTTTTCTGAGAACAATTTGCCCTCAATGGGTTAAAAACATAAAACTATTGTTAAAGCCTAAAGGTCCATTCCAGAACCCAATTATCCTTGATAACAATATATTGTTTGCATTATTTTTGTGCCAAAACATCATGTTTTTTTGACTGTTCTTATAATTGTAAGTAATGGAGGGGCTCCAGCTATGATTCCCAACATGGAGCATGCACACAATCAGTGGGGCGTGGCAATATCTTGGTGGGTCATGACGTGCACACTTTGGCTGACTACTTTAGACCTTAATTAAAAAAAAAAAAAAATCATGTCAATGATGTCAAATTCAAATGTGTTAAAAAAAAGAGGTTTTTGATAGTATTGCAGTGATGTTATACGTTTTATAAAAGGTATTGTATTCAAACAATATTTTTCATTAGTATAAAATATGCCTTGAGGACAACTCCAAAAAAGATACCAAGTTAATGGCCTTTTCAACTTCCTTCAGGTGGAAACACATTAAATTTTGAATAACAAAATTTTACATATCACAAGGAGGGCATCAGAATTTTAGAAAGGCCAAGGAGGCATGGCCCTAAATCAGCTGGGTTCTAGTGGGAAACAGCATTGCCCCCTCTGACAAATTATGACCATGAATATGAAAGAATATGCTACAGAGCAACAACAAAATAGAACAAAGATTGTAGGTTTACAGATGCCTTTCCATTACTAATCATAAATGCCTTTTGGAACATCCCTCAGATCTTCAAGGTCTCATTCATAATTTACAGAAATGAGAATGGTAATGAAAAATAGAATATTTCAAATTTGAGAGACAAAGACCAATTTCAACTCACCCTTTTGAATATTGTAGTCAGAAAGAGTTCTTCCATCTTCCAGCTGTTTTCCACCTTCCATCCCTGTTAGTGTCCATCTTCCAAAGAAAATTCTCTGTTGATCACGTGGAATTCCTTCCTTGTCCTGGATTTTAGCCTTGACATTTTCAATAGTATCAGATGGTTCGACCTCTAGGGTAATGGTCTTCCCTGTTAGTGTTTTCACAAAAATCTGCATTTCTGAAAATAAAGGAATAGCTAATGTCAAAAATTAAATTGTCATATTTATTTGACATGGTATGTCCATTTATTTGATTATTAATCTCTAGACCTCCTATGGTCAATAAGGTTTAATTTCCATGATCACTGAACTCTATATGCACTAGACTAGCAATGATCTTAAATAGAAGTAATATGATTAACAATGCTTCTTGACTACTAAGGTCCCTGCTTTGTGTTGCTACAGCAAGGTTTGATCTCTGGGTCCTGTAGCTAAGGTCAAACCCACTGCACCCCTACAGGACTAAGGATGATCTTCCAGTTCCAAAAATTGTAGGGAGGTATATGGACTAACAACAAGTCCTTTCACCTCTTTGACTTCTTCTTCAGAAAAACTAGCTACTGGAAGCGCTATTCTGCTCCAGTCTGCGAACAATGGATATATACGATTATGAACAATAATACACTGTTATTGATTGTGGGAAGTGCGAGTACCTGAGCTACCTGTCCCCAGCAGTTTAAGGCACTAGGCCGGCCGGTACCAATACGGCTCTTCCTACTCATTCCCGCTCTCTTCTGCACAATCAAAAATTATGGATAAATCGCGTCCCATTAAAAATTGACTTCTTCAAGCTTTAATCCTTATTAAACAATATTTCTCTTCTTTAAGGTATCAATTGCTGCCTTAAATATCTTACGATCAATTTCCCATGGCAGGTTAGAATCCAGGATAGCTGTATAAGTATAAGTTGATCTTCAATACCTAATTAATACTTTTCAAATTACATTGCCATGACATAATTCCTTACTTGCATTAGGGGAGTTTTTTTCCTATTTGAAGAGCAACACATTTTACAAAAAGTCATTGCTAAAGTTCCTAGAATAATTTTCAAAATACCAAGGAAGATCAAAATGAAATTTGATCATTTGAATAGGTTAAGTGAAAACTTAAATAGCCAAATGTATCTAAAAAATTCAAAAACAAGTTAAACTTTCAATGGAAAAGACCTACATGTGCAGTTAGTTTTGGCAGTAGAGGGTATGAACCTAAGGGGAAAATCAGTAAAAACAAGCTAAAAATATGAACACAAAACCTGCAAGGAAGGTATGGCTTCCCTTTGAAGGTGTAGTTGAGTTAGGGAATCTACAGGTTGTAAATGGATAAATTATGAAAAGTAGTTTCAAGTTTAGGTAATTAATTTAGCTTATTTATTTTCATGTTTCAACACTACAACAATATGAAAATGCAGTACCACTCTAAAAATTTTGTAATTTTCAAAAAACCAAGAGATACCCAGTGCAACTGTGGTTTTCAGGCATGAGTTGACCTAAGAAAAGGGAAAAAATGGTCCCTAGATGTAAGTTTCAAAAAAATGTCTGAAATCATGTAAAGATCTAGAAGGGTTCTTAGCAGATTTAAAAAGTTTCCACAAATGTTCACTATTCTTTTTTCTCTTAATTCGAAGCTACTGTAAACACCTACTTTTGCATTTTGACCTAAAACTACTCAAGAAGATGAAGAATTTCAAGAAAAAATTATTTGATGAAAAATAGTCAGTAAAATTAGTGATGCATTTGGCTACTAGGACTGCAACCTTTGATATGAGACCCCACCTAATCACAAGATTATAAGGCTAAAGAATTTTAAAAAACAAGTCAAAGCAAAAAGTTAGAAAAACAAACCATACTGGGTATAATTTAAGACTATATAAGCAAATTTGGGTCCAATATGGCTTTGTACCTTCAGCACTTGAAAACGAAATACATTTTTGGCATTCTATCCAATATACTTGCATGTAAACTGAATGGTGGTGATGGAGGTCTCATGCTAGCTTGAGACAGGTCCAAATGACCACAATTTACCCCTCCCCCATCCTATGCATCATATCTGTGTACACATGTGTCCATAATTTAATAAGGAAACACACAAAAAAATTCCAATTTCCATGAATCTGCCTGATTTTTACAAGAAAATACTGCTTAGTATAGGTCTGATGGAGACACTCAGGTTATAATATATCTTCTTTTAATGAAACTCTACATAATCCCCCTCAACCCAGAAGAATTGGATCCTTTGCACCTACCATATCAGTGTCCAAAGTATCACATTCAGCATAATTACACAAGAGATTCCAATCCTAAATTGGGAAACTGAAAGACTTTTACTAGGGGTTGGGGCCATAATCCCCATAAACTCATCACCACCTTATCTTGTTGGATATACAATTTAAGGTAAAAACATGAAAAAAGCCTATTGTTATGTCATTATGTTCCTATTTCTAGGGAGACATACCATAGAATCTTCCCCATTATTTGATATTTGACCTTAATGATAAAGACTATACAAACAAAACATATGGGAAATTTCCATTATTAGATTAGACTGTCTTTTATACCCATTGGTGGAATATAATTGTGTTGATGCTATTGGATCAGAGAGCTCAAATGGTTGTGAACAGCTCTTATTTTTGAAAATACAGATATAGGCTAAATCCTGTAGCTAGAAAATTACAGTGAAGGCAACTGCAAGCATTACCATCACTGTTTGTAAGAAAGGCAGCAAGGATATTGTGTAGTGTTGGCTTGAGGTGGTAAGTCATATTCAATATGGTTCAGGTATTTGTTGTACTCATTTTTTTCTTGTCTGACAACTTTACAAACATTGGCTTTTGTTTTGCGTGTCTTTTGAAATAGTTTTAAAGCAATATTGGCAAATTACACAAATGTAGGTTGTTGACATAGCCAATATCCCAAGAGACATAAGTTACTTGACCACTCAAATATAATGAACCAAATGGCTAGCTAAAAATTTTGATTAGAAGTATTTAGCAAATTAATGGGCTTAAGAGGATGACTTCTTACCCTCCAATAACTTTTTGACTCTTAAAAAGGGCACTAGAACTTTTAATTTCCAGTCAAATTAGCGCATGTAACAGGTTTCTATGATATTACTACCTAGGATAGCACTGTGCTGCCTATTATATTGCTCATGTGCCGTTTTGAAAACCTTCATATGCATAGTTTTTTGTTTTTTTTTTAATTTACTTGGAACCCCTCCTAAACATTCCCTAAATTTTTTACTCTAATCCTTTAACATTAATAGCTACAGCAATTGTAGTAGCTTTAATAGTAAGATAGATAAGATAAAATTTATTTTAAAAATGTATACAAAACACTTTGTAGCACCTCCTAAGAACTAAAATTTCTTATTTCAATTGGAATAATATCCCATACAGAGGGGGTGAAATTTCTAATTACTAAAGAAGCTCTAACCATATTTCTAAATGGGTGTACCAGATATGATGCCCCTCATGTAATAGCTATGGAGATTGCTATTAACAGAGAAAAAAATTCAAAATAAGAAGAAAGAATTTTATTGATAAATTTATATGTGTAAATACTAACTTGGTAATCTCTTGTTTTTGAAATATCAAAAAGTTGACTATTAGTTTAAAGTTCATTAATATTATGAGTAAACAAAGTTTTAGGAGACAAAAGTTTAATGGCTTTCTTTTGGATTTTTCTATAGGACACAAAATTAATAGCCCATACAGAGCAACCAAATAATTTTCTGAAATGCTAGGTTTTTAACTCAGCAAAGCACACCCTGAGATCTGGACAACTTTGAAGCTATAAAATTTGAATGTGTTTTCCATGATAGATTTTCATCTGTCATAAAACCCAAATATTTTATTACCTTTACTCTTTTTATTTGATTTCTTTCTATTATTAATTCTAAATTAGTTTCAACAATAGATATCTGAGAAAATCAAATGTAATTAGTTTTAGCATAATTTAATGTCAGAAGATCCATAAAAATTAAAAATAGAAGAGGACCTAGTATAGAACCCTGGGGTACTCTCTAATTTATTGCACTAGCCACAGAAATAAAACACCCATTCACCACAATTTGCACCTGGTCACTTAAATAAGATTCAAATCAAGCCAACCTTTTTCTGGTCAGATTTGTTCCACCTTAAGTAATAACTGTTTATGGTCAATCATGTCAAAAGCCTTTTTATTTTGTATAACCCCAACTTTTCCCTTGCTTCAAAACCCTGCCCACTTTACTCATTTTGAGTTTGTCCCATGGAA